>NC_091166.1:27323462-27428462 GCF_040958095.1 Procambarus clarkii | reverse complement strand
TACTTAAGATCAGAAGGGGAGATCAACCATTTACTCACAAAAACACGAGCAGCAGAACAATGGATAGGCGATGGAAAAAGTATTGGGACAAAGGGTTATAACGCAGTAGAGAGCAAGAGCTGGGGGTAGGGTAGAGAAAGAAAGAAATAACCATGAATATGACAAGGACGAGCACCAGGCAAACACAAAGTGCTGAAAACTGTGTAATCAGAAGAGGAGACAATCGAGAGAGGCTGTCAAGGACAGCAGGAGGAAGGGGGGGGGGGCAGAAACCAGGGAACCCACCACAGCAAGGGCAGCAACCGAGAGGGAATCGGGACTAAAGAAACCTCCATAGCTGGGACAGGGGGCCCGACCACCGAAATGGGAGTGGTCGTAGCGATATAGTCACAGGTGGGGGGCGGGGGCGAGGAAGAGAACGATGTCCTCTTACCCACTGTGGAGGAGGAAGGAGAGTGCCAGGCTTACGTTTCTGACTCAAAGAGACAAGTGTTCCAGCAACAACGTACTGGGCGACAGACTCAATGGTCTTAACAGAGAAGAAGAACAACGGGGCAAACAACGTGAAGATTGCTGGGAGGATGGTGGACAATTGCCTGGGACAAACCAGTGGCGGGGAGGGTCAAGAGACTGGGGGGAGGGTTGGAAGAAGGATTGGGGGGAGATGGGAAAGAAGACACAGGAGATATGGCGGAATGGGTAGGAAGGGGGGGGGGACACCAGATGGAGAACCAAGATGTAGACCCTGTGGGACAGAAAGTAAAGGAGCAGGGGAGAAGGCGGTGGGCATGTCTGGGTCGAAGGCCAGGAAACGGTTGTGTGACTGAGAGAGATGGGAAGGACGAGAAGTGGGAGAACGCATCACGTGAGCATAAGATACGCCAGATACTCCAGTGGAGACGGCGGACTTGGCCAACTCGCTTCAGGAAAAGTCAAACGCTCCAGTTGGTTCAAGTTGAGGACAGCTTCCTCAAGCGTGTAGTGTATACAAGTGCGGGAGAAGGTAAGGTGGGCCTCACCACAACTGAGGCAGCAAGCCTGGGGAAGGAAGGCTTGGCCAACGTCTCCCACACACGAGGCATAGAGAGACAAGACTTGTGTTGGACGCAGGTTCGAATCCTCGTCACGGCCCTTGTGGATTTGTTCACAAGAATTGTCCATTTGAAGGCACGTGCCCGAATTCCCAGCACTTATTACAAAGTCTAGGAGAGGGGATGTTCTCCAGAACGGAGCACCTGGTACCTGTAAGAATGATAGAGGGCGGAAGGTTCCTACTATTGAAGGTGATTTTCACAACTCGAAGGAGCTGATGACGACGTCCACGAGGGGGTCGAGTGAACTTGTCCACCTGGCGGACAGAATGGCCTTTGGCTTCGAGGATATGTTTAATATCCTCAAGACAGTCTTTTAGGTCCCTAACACCAGCTGCAACATGGTGCGGGAAGAGAACATTGCCAACACTGGCATTTAACCGAGCGTTTTTGGAAACCCAAACAGGGGGGTCTCCCCAATGCAGGATAATGCGGCTAAGTTGGTTGCTGCATCCTGAGCAGCGACGACACGTGTACCGAAACAGGTGGGGTTAAAAATATCAGTGGCATCTACCGAATCAACAAGGTGTTTATGGAGGGAGAAATCGTCAGGAGGTGTAGAATCCAAATGATGGATCTCAAAGTATTTAGAAGTAGGACCAAATAAGCTGTGGTACGCATTAGTATGGGAACAGATCGTGCGAGTGCGTCCGTGGCGGGTACGGTGTTGAGAACTTCCAGAGAGAGAGAGAGAGGGGCGGGGGGGGGGTCAAAAGGCGCAGTAGTCACAATGAGAGACTGAACCGTGCCAGGGGACGAGGTGGTCACCACTTGGGGCTTGGGTCTCGACCCAACTGCAGGGAAGAGAGGGGAGTAGTTAGAAGGGTCAGAGGAGGAGGAGCTAGATCTGGGCTAAATGTAGCAAGAGCTACAGAGCCCGGTCTTCCAACACAGTTCAACTCAGAGGCTTTGTCGCCCACCCCACGAGCCTGAGAAGTCATAAGAGGAACAGTATTCAGCGACATGAAAACGAGAGGTAATACTTTCATTCACGAATGTGCCCCCGTACCAACCATGGAACCACAATTAGAAGATAGGATACCCAACAAGAGACAGGTCTTGCCAGGTGCCCCCCAGGGGTGCAACGTGAGTATACTCCCCCCACAATCACCACCTTAAAAGCCGTCTGACAGTCGAGATCGGGTTCAGTGACGAAAGGAGGATTGACAATAAGAGTTCCCTCGCTCGTGATGTTGGGTACCACAGTTCTTCAGGTGAGAGAGTGTGCCTCCCCAAACACCCAGACGTCAAAACAGAAGATACTCAAAAGAAGAATCTAGACGGGCAAAAGGTCGGCGGGAAATGACAATTAGAAAGGAGAAGACGTGGGGGGGGGGGTGTTACGGCCCTCTCGGGTCGCAACCGGGTTCTTTCTCTGATATTGTTAGAGGTAGGGTATCCGGCCCCAAGCTAGTAGTGGCTTTCAAGGGATGTGATCCGTAACGCAAGAAAAATAAAAGGGGAAGGGAAATAAAGTCAAAAACTTAATAATATAATAATCACCATCACCATAAACACTATATAAAAGATTACATGGGGGGGGGGGGTATAAACACTAGAATACACTACGTAGTCTTCCTCTGAAGATTCTAGACGTTCATGGTGCTCACGATGCTAAGCTCTTGGTGCTCTTGTGGCCTCACGACGAATCCTTCGAGAATCTTGAGTCTACCCTGGCCCCAGGCCAGCCAAGTCACAGTTCCACTGGGGGCACCGTCGTGGAGGCCTTCAACCACAAGTCCAGCCGGCAGCTGGCAGGTTCCAAACAGCAACGCTGGTTAGGCCACTCCACGATCGATACTAAGGTAGCGAACCCTAGTCAGGAGCCTCGTGTGATCCCACAGATCACTCTCCTTGCCACAACTCCCCAGTGGTTAAGCGTCTCCACCAGTCAGTCCCGGGTATGACAATCCCTCAACTGCCACTTCACAGGCAGGTTAACACCACAGTGTTCATCCGGGGGCGACTCACAGCTGCTGCAGCAAACACTTGGAGACGAGACGACTGCCATGAGTAGACTGATCCAACTTCCATTACAGCAGTCCCAGGTCGACTCTGTAATCAGACACGTCATCAGTAACAGGAACACACTAGGACACCTTACTTAAAGGCTTAGACACAAACGCCCAACGTATCCACTCCATAGATGGCATTGCTGTCTAAGCTCCACCTCACCAGAGGTCAGCAGCGGCTGTGTTATGAGCTAATCAGGACTGGAAACTAGCCCTTGTGGCCAGTACACCTCGTCCTCACTAGGTGTTGTCGTCCATTTGGAGGGGGTTTCGGGAGCCGACCTACAGATGGCGTGGTCGTCACTGCTCCGTGCTCGGACGTTGGGCTCGGGTCCGTAACACCTCCCCACCAAAAGGAATTTGGTTTGGGGTTCTATAAAGAGAAACACAAACCAAATTAGTACGGGGACACAACTCCAAATGGACTCACATACACTATAAACTGGATTGGCGAAGCTGTCTTGTCCACAGAACTGTCCGAACGGGAAACGGGATGGCACAGATGAACTTGAAGACGGTTGGCAATGACCTGCCTGTTGCAACGTCCCACACCTTCACTGCGATGTCAAGCAGGGGCATAATCTCGCGTGTCCTGAGTAAGGATTGGTGTAGACACGATCTGGGGTGACTCGACTCTTCCCTGTGTCGTGGCACCGATGATGGCTGGTCACAGACGGCATTTCTGGTACCGGTCCGGCGGTCCTTCAGGGAGACAGGAACCTGAAATACAGGGGTCTGATAATTCAGAGTGACAGCGACAGTGGGCAAGTCAATACTTACTACATACGCTTCTACTAGGTCCACACCTAGTCCCATCAGAGCTGCTCGTACACCGCAGATGGTGTCTGCTCTGCCATCGTCAGGTCGACCAACGTTCTGCATAACGCTGAATCCAGGCTCAGCAATCACGCGGGGGGTGTCAACCTGTCGGAAACAGTCACTCATTATATCACATCTCGTACCTCCTGTATCTACCATCACCTCCCAGGTCCCTTCTTTGACTGCAACACTCACAGTGCACGTCTCCAATCCCTGGGATCTCTTCGCGATGTTCAAGGGAGCCATCGGGTCGTCCACTGGTCCTTACTGAGAGCACACACGAGAATAAAACATACCGCTAGGAAACATTTGGTTAACGTAGGGACAAGTTTCCTGAGCTTGAAATGTCCATAGCCGGCTACATCCTTTAGCATGGGTTGGACCAAAGAGGACACTACAACCTTCGCACATACCTCACATACCTCCGACGTCTGGGGAATCTCTGGCCGGTTCAATGAACCTTGCCATACCACAAGTACACATCCACCTTCGCTCCAGACTCTGGGGTATCCGTGGGTGCTTGCACACGAGACCTCTCTTCCTGCTCAGTCGCTTCTGACATCGTAACCGCATGTTCCTCGTCGGGAGAAGAATCAGGAGACTCTGCTAGGATGCTGTCAATCTGTAGGCGAGAGGACAAATTAAACATCTTATCTAATTCCGGATCTGTCTGTACCTGGATATTACCATTGCCCGCTGTTACCTCAGACCTTGCTGTTCTGGCTGACTCGTCCGCGACCTTGGGAAGATTGTTGCTCCAATCTGTCACCAAGTCGTTAACTAGTATCACGTCAATCCCAGCTATAGGTAGGGTATCGACTACTGCCAACGTACATGTGCCGCTGAAGTAAGGCGAGTCGAGATGTATCGGCACTAAAGGGGCGATGTACTGCGTCCTCGGAAACCCAACCAGGATAACCTTTTGTCTCCCGTCTACTCTCACTCCCTCGGGTAACGAGTCTCTCACGATCAGGGACTGGGCTGCTCCACTATCTCTGAGCACTACAACTGATCTACCAGTATGATCACTCGTTACATACCCGCTTGAAGTGTGAGGGGAAAACAATCTTGGTTCTTCCTGCGTAGTCGTCGACTGGCTTCCTGCTGGTAGTGTCACATAGCTCACTAACATCACCTCCCGACGTGCGCCGCTACCTCTTCTGCCTCGGCACATAACAGCTACATGCCCTTTCTGCCCACAAGTCCAGCACACCATATTCCTCCTCGGACTCCGGTGTTTCGGACTGCTAGGACTGGTTCTTCGAGGGCTACTTGGGGGCGTCTTCTTCGCACTTCGTGGGACGGGGGTCTCCTCTTCGTCATGAGGTTTGTCAAACCGGCGTTGGTAATTCCTCGGGACGTACTTAGCAGAAGGCCTATGCGTCAGGATGTATTCCTCAGCCATGGTGGCTGCCGCACTCAAGGTCTCCACCTGCTGCTCCTCTAAGTAAGTCTTCAGGTCTCCAGACAGACAGTCTTTGAAATCCTCTAACAGAATGAGCTGCTCAAGGTCTTCTTTGGTCTCCACCTTCCGAGAGGCACACCATTCCTGGAAAAGTCGCTCCTTGATTGTGGCGAATTCGGTGAACGTGTGCTCTGAGGTCTTTTTCAGGTTTCTGAACTTCTGCCTGTATGCCTCAGGTACCAATTGGTACGCCATGAGCACGACCTCCTTCACCTTGTCATAATCGCCGGAGTCGTCAAGGGATAACGTGGAGTAGGCGATTTGGGCCTTCCCAGTCAAGACTGACTGTATCATGATGGCCCAATTCTCCCTTGGCCACTCCAAAGAGGCAGCGACTTTATCGAAGGCTGCGAAGAACTTCGAAACTTCCTTCTCGTTGAACTTCGGGACCATTTTGATGTTCCTTACCGGATCGAAACTACTGGTTTCCGTTGTTGGCCTCCGACCACCGCCTAACCGCAATACTTCTAGCTCATGTTGTCTCTGTCTTTCTTCTCTGTCTCGTCGTTCTTGCCTGTCTCGTTCTTCTCTTTCTCTTTCTCGTTCTTCTCTTCTTTCTTCTCTTTCTAGTTCTAAACGCCTCATCGCCATTTCTTTATCTTTCATCTCCATTTCTTTATTTTTCATCTCCATTTCTTTATCTTTTAATTCTCGTTCTAATTCTAACTTCTTCCATTCTATCTCGCGATTTATCTCTAAGGCACGCATTTTGACTGTAAGTAAACTTACATTTAGCTCACCTGCATCGCTGTCAATGTCACTGCCTTTGTCTTCCTTTTCTGTGGAAGCTACTTCTTCACTTTCTTTTGTACCTAGTGCCTCATCTTCCTGTTTTTCTTCGGCCTTCAAGTGCCGGTGAACCTTGGATAAGATCTCCACACGGGAATCACTGGCACGTATCTTGATCTCCAGGTAGGCACTCACCAGTACGAGTTCCTGTTTCCCCAGATATTTTAATCAGGCAAGACAGTCCTCCCTGTTCAGAAAAGCCTGAACATCGTCCAGATCGTCGATGGTCGATTTTTCTGCCATTGTCACTTGAGATGGAACACTAGCACTTAACACACCGCTTTCACTTTAGCACTTAACGCACCGAGCACTGTTCTACGTCAATATTGCACTTTACCGCACCAAACACTGCACTTGCCAATATTGCACGTAATTACATCGGGCACCGCACTACACAATATTGCACTTAATCACAGCGAACACCTCGCTCTACAATATTGCACTGAATCACACCGAGCACCGCACTACACAATATTGCACTTAGTCACTCCGAGCACCGCACAGGACGTATAACGTCCTAATAGTCACACACAGGGGGAATTATTTACAGGGATTGCGCCACTTCACCACCCCTGTCAAACATACTTGACAAGGGGTCGGATCCCGCTGGGGATGCCAATTATGTTACGGCCCTCTCGGGTCGCAACCGGGTTCTTTCTCTGATATTGTTAGAGGTAGGGTATCCGGCCCCAAGCTAGTAGTGGCTTTCAAGGGATGTGATCCGTAACGCAAGAAAAATAAAAGCGGAAGGGAAATAAAGTCAAAAACTTAATAATATAATTATCACCATCACCATAAACACTATATAAAAGATTACACGGGGGGGGGGGGTATAAACACTAGAATACACTACGTAGTCTTCCTCTGAAGATTCTAGACGTTCATGGTGCTCACGATGCTAAGCTCTTGGTGCTCTTGTGGCCTCACGACGAATCCTTCGAGAATCTTGAGTCTACCCTGGCCCCAGGCCAGCCAAGTCACAGTTCCACTGGGGGCACCGTCGTGGAGGCCTTCAACCACAAGTCCAGCCGGCAGCTGGCAGGTTCCAAACAGCAACGCTGGTTAGGCCACTCCACGATCGATACTAAGGTAGCGAACCCTAGTCAGGAGCCTCGTGTGATCCCACAGATCACTCTCCTTGCCACAACTCCCCAGTGGTTAAGCGTCTCCACCAGTCAGTCCCGGGTATGACAATCCCTCAACTGCCACTTCACAGGCAGGTTAACACCACAGTGTTCATCCGGGGGCGACTCACAGCTGCTGCAGCAAACACTTGGAGACGAGACGACTGCCTTGGGTAGACTGATCCAACTTCCATTACAGCAGTCCTAGGTCGACTCTGTAATCAGACACGTCATCAGTAACAGGAACACACTAGGACACCTTACTTACAGGCTTAGACACAAACGCCTGACGTATCCACTCCATAGATGGCGTTGCTGTCTAAGCTCCACCTCACCAGAGGTCAGCAGCGGCTGTGTTATGAGCTAATCAGGCCTGGAAACTAGCCCTTGTGGCCAGTACACCTCGTCCTCACTAGGTGTCGTCGTCCATTTGGAGGGGGTTTCGGGAGCCGACCCACAGATGGCGTGGTCGTCACTGCTCCGTGCTCGGACGTTGGGCTCGGGTCCGTAACAGGGGGGAAGGAAGAAAATGAAATGTAAGGAAATGGAAAGGACATCCAGGAAAATTGGTGAAGATGGCCGCAGTATCATAAGGCTTCAGGACAGATTACTGTCCTGGAGCATCACACTCCGGCACCCGTCCACCAAGCCCCCTCAAGACGACAACGGGCCAGAAAGGGAGTGGAGTGACTGTGAGGGTGTGACCCAGCTTAGTAAGTTTTTTTTATTGTAAGGAGACAGTACTCCAAGCATCTCAAGATTATGTCATGGGAGGACAATTAGGCAAATTTTGTGTAACAGTTCGTGTTAATATTTTTCTAATCTTAAATTGCAGTGTGATGTGGCCAGTGATTCTTATTCCATGTGGATCAGTTGTTTAACATTGTGCAATGCGAGTCAGAGTGTTCTGAGGGCTTTAATGCAAACTGTTGTTGTTCCCCAGGACCCATAATCCCTTGTAGAAATGGACAATGTATCATCTATGTCCAGAACATGTGTTAAGTTCAAGTGTTGTTATGATTCTCAGAGTTAGAGTGATGTAGGATTTTGTCAGACTTTGAAGACCCCTAACACTGTTGCTGAATTGCTTGATGTCACCAGGAAGAAAACACTTACTGAGTGGAATTCATAATAAGTGTGGTTCAAGCTTCAGAGTGGTTCTGATACCTTCATGGAAGGCCAAGATGGCTATAAAGGATTATTTGGTGATAAAGTTCACAGTTAGGAGGTGTGAGATAGTTCTTCTGATGTGGTTACCTGTTTTGGGAGTTTTCATGTTTTATCACTCTGGTGGCTCTTACAGAGTCGGGAGGAGAATGAATGATTTGTCAAACACTGGTTGTCACCCGAGTCAGTTCAGACAGGTGTTCCTTGCACTTTTCCTGATTGTTCTTGTCTGTTTCAACAGGCATAAGAGGTAAACTTCTAAGTCCTGTTGTATTGCTGGTAGTTCCAAGAGTGAAGAAGTTTCGAATGTGTCTGTGTGGTCTAACCTCGTTTCTTCTACTCAGAGTGACATTTGGCCGAGGCTGTTTGTTTCACAGAAGATCCTGAGTGTTGTAGACCAGTTGTTCCTGATGGGTTTATGTCAGATCAACCCCATTCACAAGGAGAAGTCCCTCAGCCACCCCTCATCTATGTCAATTCATCTCAGTGAATTAACTCTACAGAAAAGGAGTAGAAACCAGTGGAAAACCTAGCCACTCATACAACCCAGGATGTTGCCGCTCAGGAAGTGTACATGGTATCCTCAACCGAGATGCAGTGGTCAGAGTTCACTACATCCAAGTCCAGGTAACTTATGCAAACGTTGCCTGATGAAGTGCTCCAAGAAGAAAGTATTTGTTGAATCTGTACTGTTTACATAAGGTAGTGCATTTCGGATGTTGAGTAAGTACTTCATCTTGTTGTGCTGGTGTGTTGTAACCTGTCCCTTATTAATAAAGTGAATATTTGGGTGTTGTTTGATTTCTACCAAGTTAAGGAGGAAACCAGTTAAGTGGAAACTGTCTATATTAGATTTTGTTGTCCAGATTGTCATTTATTTGGATGTATGTATTGTACTTAAGTCATATGTGAATCTTGCTAAGTGTGCTGAGTATAATAGGAGCAAATGTTGTAATGAGCAGAGAGTGAGAATTTACCTCAGGTATTTGGGTAAACAAAATATGATAGTGCCCTAGAGAGATAAAGGTGTTGAGAATCTAAGGTGTAATAGATACACTAAAATGGGGAGACAGTGTTTCAGAATGTAAAGAAGAAAATATATATTGTATAGTTGCTACAGTGAATTGTTCTTACATAAAGAGTGTATTATCAATTATTGAACTTTGGATTATTTCCATATCTAGTTATTTCATTCCCTTGGAGTTAATGAATTCATTACAGAAGTTAAGATTCAAATTGTTCTTCTCTTGCAATATTGAAATAAATTAATTCTTGCAATATTTTACCTTGTTAAATATTATATTAGTGACTTTTTACAGATCGTGCATGAGTGTTGCTTATGTATTTCTGATTGTATTTCAATTGTCATATCCCTTCTATAGTTTGTTTCAGAGTGTAATGTTGTTCTTAGGCAGTTCCATGTCAACAATTATGATTTGATTATGAGTACTCAGTATTGCACTCACCTGCAGTCAAAAAAAAAGTCAATCAACATTCAGTTAATTTCATTTTTCTTTAAGGACGGGGTGGGATGTAATGAATCCATAATACATGATTCTAACATTTATCAAGATAAACATGTATGCTCAATACTCATGCCTCAGTTATTTGAAATTAACCATTATGTCCATCTATTTTCCAGTATATATGTTTGAGTTAATTGTAGCATACTATAGTGTATGAGATATTTTGCTAATGCTATTGCATGTTAATTCATGTGGGGGGGGGGGGGGCGCCGTGGCGTCTCATGGGGGGATGACCATATTTGGGATGTTTCAATAATGCGTGAAGTATATCAACCTAGCGTCACTGATTCACCCCTGTAATTATTCCAGTTTCTTGTATGTACATATTTCTTAGTAAGTAATTACACCTAAGCAGTGTAACTTACTTAGTTCTTAGTAATTACACCTTAGCAGTGTTATATGCATATTAGTATAGTTATAATTATGTTCTAAAGTATTACACTCAGATAGCAGAGTATCTAGAGATTTCATGTTGTTGTTCTTCTTCTTCTTGATAGTAGGTGCAGTTTGCACGAAGGATTTGTTCTAGGATGACTGCACCAGAACAGACGTTGGGGGAGGCGTTTATGTTGAGGATGATAAGAGTTCCAAAAGTGCTTGTTGCGTTGTGCTGTTGATAAAGGAGCGGCGACTAAAACAGAGGTGTATGTTAGAGGGAGACTTGACGCACCGTAGGGCGATGTGTTGTGTTTATAGCGTCAACTGATCCATGGTGCTGCGATGAGGGAAGTTGTTTTCTGTGTTTAGCTGTTGGTGGCGCCATATATAAATGTGGCACGGGTCTGATGTGACCCAATTAGTTGGTCGACTGGAGATATTTAGCCAGTGCTTTGACTATTTGGTATTTTTCCTGTAACCAGTGGTCACCTCTTCCTAATATATGCTCGATGGTAAAGGGTATTTTAAGTGAGATAAATTCTTGTTTGAAATTTGCTCTGGCACTATGATGTCGGCAACAGTGAAGGAGATAGTGTTCGATTGTTTCAGGCACCTGACAGTGGATGCAGAGTTCGTTGATGTCTGTTCTGTACTTAGAACTGTGTGCTGCCAGTTTGGTGTGTTCCAGCCTTAATCTGGTCATCGATATAACAATTTCTCAGTTTTTATATCTGACATGTTTCCAAGTTTTCCATTTCTTTTAAATGGACACATAGTACAAAAGTGAGCATGACGTTTTCCATTTCGTCGCAAAATCTTGGGTGATGGCATTTTTGAAGGCACCTATACATGAAACATGGGGAATTGGATGACGGGTAATGTGAGGGCGTGTTGTGCATTGCTCTGACTAGTTGATGTATTAGTTCATTATGGAGAATACCACAATGCACTGGGACCCATTGGATACAGGTATCATAACCGTTCAATCGATGTTCATGAAGAAGTTGAAAACATGGGTAAACAAACTCATTGCACGTTGTTGAAGAGTACGTAATTTCTTGAATCGCACTCTTGGAGTCTCTGCAGACTGTGTATGTCCCGACTGGTAATGTTGTGATTATTTGGATGGCTTGATATAAGGCATCAGCTGTGAAAATAGATAGTTGGTTTGGTAACCAGTATCCCTGCTTGAGATGGTATTCCGGTATCCATACATCGCTAGTAACCGAGGGTACGTTGTTCATGATGATGCGAGATCCATCTGTATAAATTACTGTGGTATTTGGGTAGCAATTTTTCATTGTTGAAATAAAGACTGAGGCTATGGCTGAGTTTGGTGCAGACTTTGGAATGTTGTCTTTGAGTTGTATTGATGTATTAGTTTTATAAAGCCAAGATGGAATAGGGGGAACAGTAAGTTGGGTTTCTGAGTTTTGAAGTAGAAAGAGGTCTATATTGAGGTTACTTGTTGCCCGTGTGAGGAAAGGTTGCGAGTGATTGGTTGGAAAGCGAGAGATATGTGGCTTAACTGTTGGGTTAATTTTTTATCTTTATGGGTGTGTCTGGTGAGCAGTGGTACAGAAGGACAGATAGTTGACACACACTATGTCTCGTCTGATGGTTAAGCTTGTGAGGCCCGTTTCCCTGTAAAGTCCGAGGATAGGAGTGGAACGCATTGCGTCACATATAAGTCGCATGGCATTGTTTTGAATGACCTCTAGGCTCTGTAGGTTAGTAGGCGCAGCCGACGCATATGCTTGGCAACAATAGCTGTGAATGTAGGTTGTATAGAAACGGAGCAAGATTTTAAGTGTGCTCCCCAGGTGGTGCCAGTGAGGGCTTTAAGTATGGCAAGTCGGGGTTGTGTCGTCTGTTTAAGGTGTTGAGTGTGTGCTTTCCAGGTAAGTAAGGGCGAGTCTAAGTGCATGTCAAGGTACTTATGTTTTCGTACGTGTTGGATGGGAATGTTGTGTATTGTGAGGGTGGGTAGATGAGCAAGTCTTTTTTTAGTGAAAATCTGATAATAGGTTTTGGTAGTACTAATTTGAAGGCCCCATTGTTCTGTCCAATCTATAAGGTGGTCAAGGGCTGTTTGCATTGTTGAGACTGTATTAGGTAGGGCATTGTCTGAATAATTCATTGTTAAGTCGTCGACGTATGCCGAGAGGTGAACAGGACGAGTGTTAGGCAAATCTGCTAAGAATTGTCGGGGTGTCTCTCTCTCTCTAACCAGTCACCACCAAGTATTAGTAGTGATAAACATTACTTACTGTAGCCCCCACAGGTCTGCACTCGATCCTCACGGTGCCACTGTTCACCAGGAGAGTCTCTCAGTCTGTCTCCGGCTGGCCTCGTAGCCTAAAGACGAGTGAGAACACGATCACTTCACTTGATCATGTGCCCGTCCCGACAGAGGGCTCTACCGCTCACTATAGGTCGCCAACAGGTGGTTACCGTGTCCAGTAACACCTCAGTGGAATAGTAGTTATATAGTAGTGGCCCCAGGGAATACTAATCAATTTGGTAACAGGTAAGTATATGTTTAAATCACTCTCTCTTAGATAGTCTCAATAGCAACAAGGTAATGGAGGGTTGACACAAACACGGCGGTGGTTTTGTAGTTTACTTAAAAGATCAAAGAATCATAACTCTGCATCAACAACATGGCAAAGGAATGAATGAGCAGCCTTCTCTCTGCCTCTTCACAATTCTGGAACACTCCGGGAATGGCAACACTCCCAGTTGACGTGCGTTCCCACGCTCCACATGCAGTGTTATTGAACGTTTAGCAACTCGCGAGATGCCACGCCCTCTCACACTCCTCACTGTTCCTCACACTGTTCACTTCCTCACTATACTCACACTATTGGCGTGAGGCGCCTATTATTCCCTCGTATTCACAGTATATCACAACACTGGCATAATCACAGTTAACCACTAGACATATGAATATATTATTTAATAACTCCAGTATATATAGTTCACTTTATCAATTTTTATAATAACGAGGTAACTCTAGGCACACAGCCTTACACGATTAAATTGTATATTTATATATATAACCACTGGCACGAAGTTATAATATAAATGACAAGTAAATATAAATGTCCTCGTCACAGTAATCTCTTCATCAAACCACAGGTGCAATCACACACCATATATATATCTCGTGAGAGCTCTATAGCATCTCCCTTCACAACTGTGTCTTACTAGAAACATAAACATTGGTGAGCCCTGCTCACGACATAGAAGATACTCTGGCTAATCGCTAAATAAAGGGGAATGGGAGGGAAAACTGAATTACCTACTTCCACCATAAATGATGTGGACTCGTCCTCTGTTGAGGGTTGAATTGAAGCTCCTGGTCACGGCTCACGACTTGCTGCAGGGAACACCCCCACACACACTGACGCTCTTCCCAGGACCTCAACCAACACCCAAAAAGCGCGTCTTCTCAATACTGCTTCTCTCTGCAGGCTCCGTGCTCCTCCATAACCTCTTGAAGGGTTGGAGTCGGTCTCCTGGCTGTCGCCTCCTCCTCACAACTACCTCTGCAGTCCTTACTCCCGGCTGTAGTCCATCGTATTCCCAGCTAGTTTGTTCTTCTTCCTCACGGTGAACCGGCCCAGCCACTACGTCATCACCCGACTGGTAAAACTGTACAGTCGTCCCTGACGTCACTGCTCAGGCTTCATTCTTGCTAAGCACCTGTCACTGGAGCACTTGTTGCTCGTTTCCCATCAATTCCTTCTTCTGTCCACCTCACGGAGTTCAGGAAGACCTCACAGGATGCTCGCAGACCACTGGTGATGCGTATATTCACCGGAGAGGGGCGAATACTGTCAGACTGACAGGACCCCCCTATCGCACGTCCGCCCTTGACGACGTGTCGTATCTAACTCCTGGCGCCACGAGGGCGCACGACCCGAACCTACCTCCACTCGTGACATCACACTTGCCAGGGGCGTTTCTCATTGGCTCCCTGTACCACGTCACCGTTCTTGGCCAATCTGGTGCCACTGACGTCATAACATTTTGGCGCGAAAACGTAGGAGTCGGCGCTATCTTGGCGTCCAAAAGGGCCTAAGCCACTGGCCAAAATGCTCTTCTTTAGTAAATTTCTCTCCTATGCAAGAACACCTCATGCTCCCACATATGTCGAATTGTTCTCTGGAAGGCAGAGAACGTTCGGGTAAAGTAGATATGACTCTTACAGCTGGCGTGGGAGAAATATAAGGGGGGGGGGGGAAACACCATCACAGAATGCAGCAAAAAGGGTTGGGCTTAGTATGGAGCCTTGCGGGACACCCATTTGTATTGGGATGCCATCGGAAAACTCGCCTTGTACATGGACTTTAGAGGTCCTGTTCGTAAGATAGGACTGTAACCATAAAAGTAATCTTCCCATACACCTAAACGTGCAAGCTTTGCCAGGAGGCAAGTATGAGGAATGCTATCAAAAGCTCCTTTGAGGTTTAGGTAGAACAATACAAAATTTACTACTTCTAAGGGAAGTGCGGATTTCACGTTCAAGGCAGAGTATTTGATCAAGTGTGGAGCATTGGGGTCGAAATCCAGATTGGAGTGATGGTATAATATTATTATGCTCAAGGTACCATTGGACGCGAGTATGTACAAGCCTTTCAATGACGTTACTGAGGCATGATAGTAAGAAAATAGGTCTGTATGACGCAGGTTGGGATGGGTCTTTTCCTGGTTTAAGGAAAGGAAGAATAATACTGGTCTGACATTGTGAGGGAATATTTCCATGAGTCCAGCATAGGTTGTAATAGTTAAAAAGAGTACTAGGTGCAGTCGATGGAAGATATTTGATGAGTTCATATGGAATCCCATCCTCTTCAGGTACCTTGCCAAGAGGTAGGAGGGTTAAGGCTAATTGTAGCTCGCTTAAGGTGTACATGTTGTCGACGCCGAACGTGGTTCTTAGTTGGTAACGAGTAGACACCATGCCGTGCATGCTCTAGCACACCAGTCACATGGGTGAAGCTGGCTTTGGTGGACATGTTATGAGATAAGTCTTTGATACCTGTTTATTTTTTAGTAACATAGCTAATTGCCTGGTTAGACCATTATTTGCATATCCATCTATTCATTTAAGTTTTAAAATACTGATCAGTGCTTATATATAATTATATTGTGTTATTTCATTCTGGTGCAAAAATATTTCTGGCTGCCTCTATTTCATTTATAGGTTTGTATGTTTCTTTGTTACCCTTACCTAAAGTATATTACTTTGCTGATTAAACAGTTGATTTCTTTATCCTATACATGTGCAGTAGGCAAGGACGCATTATTATATATTTTACTGCTGCAAAAGTAAAGGAACCGTACCCAGATGTCAAGCATCATAACACATGTAAATAAAACTACCCAATAAATGGGACTCAATTCCTAACAAATTATGAATAAATTGTCCAACCTATATTTTATTCAAAATTAGAACAAAGTGGTTCCTAATTTCATATCCTTAGTATCCCACCTTGTGCATCTAACTCACTCAGAATATATATTGTGCTACTCACTCACCCAGTATATTACTAAAGAAATGCCACTTCATCAGTATAATTTACTGTAACAATTTATGCTGATTAAGTTATTATGTGAATTCAAATTATGTTACAAAGTACCTATTATTACATTTACTGGTCAATTTAAGGACCTGCCTGAAATGCTATGCATGTTAGTGGCTTTGAAAGAATGTACCATTTAATAACCAATGTATGTACTTTCACAGCCAAATGTACCTTTTTGTTAGTGTTCACCACCAATGTTAGTGTTGGTGGTGAAGCCAAGGACTCGTATGACTAACAAATTTGAGGGATAGTACAATATAATAATTCTGAGGAAATTGCACTCACTGACATATAGTGAATACCCCCTCTCCCCTAAAAGAAAGAAAATAATTGTTTCATGTTAATTGTCAGCCAGTGATGAGAAACAGCTGCAGTTTGTGCAATAAGGCAGAGACATATTTAGGATTGCATGAGTGATGATACATCTAAACTCCTGTTTAACATTCATTCCCCTCATTATAAATACGAAGTGTGTCTACAAGAGATGGAGAGACTAAAAATGGGGACCCCGTGTCAGATGAAATACTGTATTCCGTTGCAAAAGTATCGAATCGACGTGAGATGGGTGCTATTATGGAAGGTAGGCGAACTCTTGAGCAATGATTGTTAAGGCCCTTGACTTTATGTGTTTTCTGAATTCTCTGGTATTTATATTTAAAAACCCCATACAACATGTCTGATCCAAGGGAAAGTATACACTGTTAGGGGTAGAGGGGTCGCCCCACCAACAGGGATTCATGACCTTGGGAAATACTATACTTACACTGTTAGGGGTGGAGGGGTCGCCCCACCAACAGGGATTCATGACACTGGGTAATACTATACTTACACTGTTAGGGGTGGAGGGGTCGCCCCACCAACAGGGGTTAGTGTTATTCGGGTCACGAACAGGACAGAACGTGTTGCCAACACTTCCAGCCAGATGATCACCTGTAGAGGAATAATAATAATAATAATAAGTAATGGTACTAATAGTTGTGTATGAGGGTGGTATTTCCGGTCCCGTACTCAAATACCAAACCATTAGGAGGAACGTCCACTGGGACCTTGGGTTTTGGATTTTGTTCGTACATCATCCGGATTTACCTTCAAGGTAAAGCCGTTTTGTTGGTTTGCAGGCATAGCCATCCGGATTTAGTGTACACAAGTGCATGTGGTCGTAGCCAGGCAGATTACTGCCTCTTAGTAATGTTCCCTTTCAGTTCTTGTAACCGCACAGTCCCAGCAACGCTGGCTACCACCCCTAGCGATGCGTCATTTTAGTACGAGCATCACCTTACCCTTGGCAACTGGGCTCAAATAGGCCCTTCAACAGTATGTTCTAGGATGGTTGTCCTGCTATAAAAGGCTACATCATTAGACTACAGAAATAGTAGGTTACTGATATACTAGATTACATCATTAGACTACAGTTATAGAAAGTTACAACATTAGGCTAGAGATACAGTAGGCTACATCATTAGAGTGAGAGGCATAAATAACTCTGCCACTCACCTGCATTGCCATGATAGGTGCCGAGGCTGGAGAGGGTATAGTTGTTTGGGTTGACCACCAGTCTGCCGTAGGTGGCGTGCAGGGTATTGTCATTCATGTCCTTCATCATGATCTGGGCAGAGAATATGCTGTCAGGGAGGAAGTGTACATAGGCGGCAGGGAGAAAGTAGACGTAGACGGCAGGGAGAAAGTGAACTTAGACGGCAGCAATGAAGGGTGTGTTAATGGCTGACATAGACCAGAGGTAGAAGTAGAGGGGCAGTGGATGTAGATATTATGGAGGAAGTGGATACAGCTAGCAGGGAGGTAGTGGACGTATATGGCAGGGATACGTCCACTACCTATATACGTATCTACCTGTATACGTACGTCCACGAACCTATAGATAGATGATAAGTGTACGTAGATGGCAGGAGGAAAAGTGGATGTAAATGTCAGAGGGGAAGTAGACGTAAATGGTTGTGGGGAAAGTAGCCTGAGGAGCTACGCAGCCTCTCTCACAGCCTGAGGAGGCTGCGTCGTGTTCCCCACAACAGTTCCAGTGTTATTCACGTGTATAATATTCTGTCCTGCATCCATATATTAGTTTATTAGATCCTTTGCTGTACTTCAACATTTAACACTGATCTCCAGTCATTTTTGCAAGACCCTCACACTGTTAATGCAGTCCACACACATGCGCACCCTTGCTGCTGCCTTGGCGGCACTTGCAAATGTGTTCATCGCCAATTTAAAGGATGTTGATTCAGACAATTTCTTCAAAAGGTCAGATGTTACACAAACAAAGAGCAATGGTTTCTAGCTCAAAGAGCCCCAATGTAGGACTGAGAGCAGGAGATCCTTTTTCACCCTCAGGGTTATTATCCCATGGAACCGCCTATCCGCCGAAGACGTAAATGACAATACATTCTATTAAAATACGTGTTGCCTTGACAGTCTATTAAGGTGCAATGATATTGACACTGTATTAAGGTGCTGTACGTGTCGGCAGTCTATTGAGGTGTGACTATTATCGATAGTCGATTGAGGCTGTAACAGAAGGCTGGGAAGCCTCTATTGAACAGTGAAAAACAGTTCTGAAGAACACTCGGGGGATGTGTAGGCACCCATGGGCAGGACATATGGTTTAGAATTGTCTTGTCTAGTGAGGTCATTGCTCATGGAGATGTCAGCCGTAATGTTTATGACAAGACGGTAGGATCTGAAGCTGTAATGGTCTTGTGTGTGACGTCCACACAAGTTAGTAATTATCACAGAAGTCACCAAGCCAGGAAGGCTATGTAACACCATCAAATGTGCGGAATAATCAGAGGGCGCTAAATATTACGGAGGATGCCAATATGAGAGCAGAAACACATAAGGCGAGCAATATCAAAAGTATCTGATTCACCAAAAATTCTATCGATGCACAAGTGACCGCGAGGGACAGTCGGAAAGCAAGACACACGCTCGTCCTGGAAGTCTAGATATTCAACAAGGACATGCACAACTGTAAGAGGGACAATGCAGTTAGGACAATAAGGAGCAGGGCGGCACCCCATTAAGCATCCATGAGTTAAGCGCATATGGTCAATACGCAACCTTGCCAGAGCCGTTTCCCACCACCAGTTATGGTGGTAGGAGGAAGGCCACAGGGACACACTACTCTTAAGAATACACAGTTTGTTACCAGTAACAGAAGACCAACAACCCTGCCAACGGGAAAAGATGAAGGAATGAATAACTGGGTAAAAGTCGGAATAAGGAATACTTTTATGGGAGATGTGACAAGTGCGGATAGCTTCCTTAGCGGCGGTGTCTGCACACTCATTTTAAGAGACACCAATATGGCTGGGAACGCAGCCATATTGGTGCTCAACTGTCTTAAATCTACTGGAGATAAGAAGCAGGCAATATTGAATCTCGACTACCACTGTATGGACTGGATTAATGGACTCCAGAGCCACGAGGGCACTGCGAGAATCAACTATAACCACGAAGGAGGATTGACAACGAGAAAGCAGAAGACGAAGAGCATAGAGAATAGCATAAAGTTCTACTGTGAAGATGCTAGTCTCCGGAGGCAGGCGACACATATAGGTGTAATCAGGACGGAACAAGGACGGAACAACACAAGGAGAAATATTAGTAATACTAGCCGAAAGAGAATGTTGCAAGCGAGACAACCGAACATAAAAAGGGAGGTGGTGAAGGGGGAACAGGAAATACAGAGAGGGGGAAAAGTCAAAGCACGACACAGGCGAGAGTGAGGGTGTTGTAAGGACCGCACAAGGCAGCGAAGACAGTAGCGATCTCGGCAGTCCTGGAGAGACAGGAAGCCAGTGACAACGTACAAGCTGAGGGTAGGAGTCGAACGAAGGGCACCAGAGCTGAGGCGCAACCCAGTAGTGTGCAAAGAATCAAGACGGCGAAGAGTAGAATGAGAAGCAGAAAAGTAATCAGGACAACCATAATCGAGTTTAGACAGTACAAGAGTGGAATGCAAAGAGAGGAGCGCTCGCCTATCCGCTCATCAAGAAGTTTGGGACAAAACCTTAGACCAAAAAGTAGGTTAAGGACCTTAGAGATTCAACTTGGAGGAAAGAGATATGGGGTGACCAAGACCAATGACTGTCAAAGATTAAACCCAAAAGCTTCGTGGAATCTTTGTATTCAAAGGGATGATCATTAAGCGACAAAGAGGGACGAAGAACGACATGCTTCCGAGTAAAAGTCATAACACAAGTCTTGGTTGCAGAGAACTTGAAGCCACGATTGATGGCCCAAGACGGCCGCAAGTTGAAGCTGCCGTTGAAGGAGAGGTGAATCATCACCTCAACAGCAAAGAGTAAGATCGTCGACATAAAGAATGGAGAAGACGCCAGAAAGAAGGGAGGAAAGAAGACCATTGACGACAACCAGATAAATGAGTAATGCTTAGATCACTACCTTGGGGTACACCTTCGTATTGACGAAAAGAAGCTGAGAGAGTGGCACCAAGCCTGAGTCTGAGGGATGCACAAAGGCCAAAAGAACGAAATTGGGACAGAATAAGGTATCTCCAGGTGGTGTCATAAGCCTTTTACAGGTGAAAAAGAACAGCAATACTGGAGGTCTTCGCAGCAAATGCAGTACGAATATAGACCTCCAAGTTCTCTAAGACATCAGTCGTGCTGCGGCACTTATGTAAACCAAATTGAGAAGGAGAGAGGTGGTGATGGTGTTCCAAGAACCACACCAGACGAACATTTACCATACGCCCAAAGAGTTTGCAGACAAAACTAGTGATGGCAATAGGGCGGATGTACTTGGGGATGTCCCGAGGACCCCAGTTTCCGAATAGGGAGTACAGCGGCATCGAGCCAGTCCTCAAGGACTGACGACGACTCCCAGTAAATGCTGAGACGTGGAAGGAGCGAGAATGCGAAGCCTATCCTAATGAATGTCATCCAAGCCCGCTGCCGTAGAACTGCAAAGGGCCAGGGCAGATTGAAGTTCAGAGAGAGAGAGAAGGGATCGTTATAGAGAAGGTGGAGATGAGTGCGGAAATCTAAGGGATGAGATTCAAGAACGGGCTTACAAAGAAGGAAGGATCGAGGAAGACAAGAACCAGAGCTAACAGTAGAAAAGTGGGAACCCAGTTCGGTCGCTACCTTCAATGGGTCCGCCACAAGAGGTGAAGGACCGTCGAGACATCTGGAACGAACTTATCCGTTATCTTGCGGATTTTCTTCCAGATCTACAGCAGAGGGTTATCGGACGTAATGATGGAAACATAAGATTTCCAACTCTCACGTTTAGCTGTACGGAGTTTCCAATGGGCCACCGCACTTGCCTTCTGAAACAAAATAAAAGAATCAGCCCTCTGCCTGCGTCTTTATTTCTTCCAGGATTTCTTCCAGGCTGCACGCTTACAGCGGACAGCCCGATCACAGTCCGCATTCTACCAGGGAATGCACTTCCGCGTGCCCCAGGAGATAGAGCAAGGAATAAAGCAGAGGGCAGTTTCGAAGACGGTATCATGAATAAGGAGGAGGATGTGAGGGAGAGGCAGAGCGGAGAGGTCGCAGAGAGTAGCACGGAGGGTGAATAGGTTCCAGTCAGCCTTGGCAAACTGCCACCAAGGGAAAAAGAGGGGAGGGTGAAAAGAGAAAAAGGTAACAAGGATGGGGAAATTGTTATTGTTATTGAGGTCATCATTCCCGCCATGTGAAATCTAAGTAATGAAACGACGAGCAGAGAGACAGATCAAGACAGGATAGGGTGCGAGTACGAGAGTCCACATGAGTGAGTTTACCAGAATTCAGAAGAGAAGGGAAGATAAGAGGACAAACGTTTCGAGAAGACTACTTCGGGTGTTTGTCAGAACATCACCCCAGAGGGTATGTCGACAGTTGAAATCACCCAACAGGAGCACCGGCTCCAGCATGTAGTCCTGTAGGTGCTTAAGATCAGGAAGAGAAAGTGGGACATTTTGGGGGAGATAAATGGAACAGACCATATACCATTTACTCACAAAGACACGGGCAGCAGAACATTGGATAACCGATTGAAAAAGTAGTGAGACGAAGGGAATATCAGTACAAATCAAGAGAGCAGTAGAGTTATGAGCCCCAGCAAAAGCTGGGAGGGAAGATAGAAAGGAATAACTACGAAAGTGACCAGGACGATCACCTAGCATCGGCTCCTGGAGACACACAAAGTTGAAACACGATACACAACAAAGAAGACACACACAAAGTTGGCTCCCTCCGGCCGGCCGAGCGGACAGCATGTGGGATATCTGGGGCTTGACTCACTTATTTAATTGCTTACTTATTTAATTTAATGACGAAGGACCACCCACTTTTGAGAAAAGAGGGAAACTAATAAAAAGTGATCATTGGAAAACACACGGAAGAACCAGTGTCTATGGACAAGTATTAGAAAGAATAATCACTTAAATAAATAATGGACTGTATGATTAATTAACTAAAGTCAGAGCCTCAAACACCTACATTGGGGGGGTATTGCTAGAACTTCATATACGTCTAGGAACTAGTGTGGTTCGTCACCAGTTCATTGTTGAGTAAATAATATTATGACTTAAAATGTTATAGAATCAATAGGTAAATTCAAAGTAGTGAATATTAATGATTATTAAATTAAGGAGCAATCATCTAAGTAAACACATTAATTTCCAATAATCATATGGTAAGAATATTCGATATGATAATCTTGCGAATATGTATAATAATAAAATGGAAGAATTACATGTGTACAAAAAGTCTTAGCTTTAAGACGATTTCTATGACATCGTTCGTGCTTCGTCCTCGTGATCTCAGGATCTCCACATAGAAGCCATTAGAGGTGAATAACACGAATGCTGTTAACGACTTGTTGACTCCTCACATACGAGCTGTAATTTAAAGGATATTACGTAGCATTGAACTAGGCTACTTTGATCTCAATATTCATGAAAACAGAAAATAAACATTAATGCGGTACTAACGTTGGATTTGGGGTCGTCTCACTATATAACGACAGACTACTCACGAAATATACAATCTCTAATGCTGAATCAAGAAAGAAACAATACTTAACATGAGCGCAGTAACTACTGAAGTCTGCCGATATCATATCGCGTCTGCCAGTCCCAGACTTCCACGGCGTTGTACACGTGTTTGTGGGTTTTGGCTTGATTCTCGACTCGTTATTGATTGGCCGAGCACTATGGAGCACGTGGAAGAATAATTATTCGGTATTAGTTGGGTATCAGGGTAATTCTTGCTGATAACTCCCCAAAGCCACGTGTCTCGTCACTCTGACGCCAAGACCTTCCGTTCTCTAAGCACGTACGCTGCACAATGGCTCTACAATGGCGTCTCCGCCTTCCCTCCCAACCCGCGTCTCGCATTCACCACAGAAATTATTAATCACGAATAATACTATTTCGCACAATTGTGGTTGAAATGCTTTAATAAGGACTGGGTTGTGATTCTAGGGATTTAAATATTATCGCTTTCTCGTCTTATGGTGGTAAACGAGAAATGGAGAAGATTTTAGTTTTCTCCATGGCATTCACGCGTGACAGAAAAACTATTACTTGATAACAATTGTAACTAAAAACTCTCGATTTAGAATTATTTGGGAGTTATGTTATCTGTAAATAATTATCACACGGAATACTGATGATTTTAGAGAACCACATTCAATTCTCTAACACATTGGTAATAAATGTGTTTAGCTAGACATTATCTGATGCAATGTTGGTGCTCTATTTCGTAAGAATTCTAGCATTAATACGCAGATACAATGGTTAGTTTATGTTGACACTACTGTTAGTAAATTTAGTGAATACTGTAGTTAGTATATAATAATAATGATTTATTATAATACAATAGTAGTGTATTAGTGTTGAAAATTTCCAACATAACTCCGGGGGGAGATTTCTCGGGTCGCAGTGCAATGTTGAGTACTGACATACCTATCCCGAAGTTAGTATTAATGTTAGTATGTTAGTACACACATAACGGATGTCCCGTAATTGTCAAGGACATACAAAAAATTTGAGTATTGCAAAGAAGTTCATGTTGAATGGAACATGTTATTTTGAAGCATCTAAATTTAATGACTAATAAAGCCTACAATAAACTCTGTGACTGGTGTCGCTATGACATGTAACGTTTATGTTACTAAGTCTTAAAGTTTTGCAAACTCTTAGATACTCTAGTTGAAATAATGTTATTATTAATAGCCTATACAACAAATTAAGAATTAAATCATACAATTTAAAGTAACTGAGAATCCACTGTGATGAAAATGTTCTGGGTCATTGTGACTTGTAACGGATTTATTACTTGACATCACAACACAGTATCATCATGATTATTCAAATTGGATGGGAAATTATTTGCTCTTAGTCAGAGCTATAATAGGCTTGTAGTTTCCGTTTGCATTGTTGAGCAGCAGCTCAAGTGGGGCGGTTGCTCGGTGGATCAGAATTGTTGTCCTCGGAAACTGTTAGTGAAGCTGGTTCTGATAAACACTCTCGTTCTGCTAATTCGAGAGGTACCAACTTCTCTAAGGTTTTTAGGGTAGTGTTGCCTCGGCACAAAACCTTTACTACTCTCAGGATGCCTTGGTGATCTGGGTGGATAGCAACAATTTTGCCTATGGGCCACTCTGACCTTGGTCCATCACTGTCAACCAATACTAGGTCTCCTGGTTAAAGTTGAACTTTATTATAGGGGCTCAAAGCTCCATAGTGGTACTCTCGTAGAGCTGTGAGGTACTCTCGAATCCATGCCTCATTCCACCTTTCAATTACTCTTGAGAGATGTTGGTAACTTTCTACTAAGTCACTCCTGGTTACATGGGAAGGGTCGACGGAGTCCTCTTCTGCCAAAGGTATCAGAGAGCTCAGCAGGTCTCCATGTATTAAATGTGAGGGACTCAGAGGTTCTCTCTGTGAGAAATCATCTGATAGGTAAGTTAATGGGCGATTGTTGACTCGCACCTCAATTTCCACGACGAGTGTTTGGAGTTCGGAATAACTGATTTTCTGTCGATGTAAGGTCTTCCTTAAACACTTCTTGACAGTCCCTATCATACGTTCGTAGAACCCACCTTACCAGGGGGCTCTGGGAGCAATAAATTTCTAGTGGCATTGTCGTCTCTGCAGGACCGCCTGTAATTCTGGATGATTCCATACTTATCGTAGACAGGCTTCTCCTGCTACAAAATTTGAACCATTGTCCGATATCATTAGTTTGGGACAGGATCTGCGAGCTGCAAATCTACGAAAAGCTTGGATGAAGGCTTCGGCACTCATGTCAGAAGTCACTTCTAGATGTACGCCTCGTGTGGTAGCACACGTAAAGAGGCAAATATAAGCTTTCACTGGTATCTTATCTCGATTGCCAGTGAGAAGCAAGGCTCCTGTGTAATCGACACCAGTGGTCTCAAAAAGACGAAGATGAACTACTCTTTCTTCAGGGAGTTTTGGAGGTCCTGAGTAAGGACACACTCGAGCGTCGTATCTTTTGCAGATCACACAGAACTTAATAATTGATATGTCGGTTTGACGACCTTGAGGAAGCCAATATTTCTGTCTAAGGACGGTGAGAGTGTCTAACACTCCACCATGCAAAGTACCATATTGATGGTGATGTAAAACTAGAAGTTTGGTAATAATGTGGTGACGTGGTAGAAGGATCGGATTCTTTGTATCCAAATCAATTTTTGCATGAAGCAAACGTCCTCCACACCTTAATATATTATAAGTGTTGGCATCATACCAGATACCTAGAGACTTGGTTAATTTATCTGGAAGATTTTCATATTCACTTCTATATGTCTCTTGCTGTGCACGTTTGATCCAGTAGAGGATAGGATTGGGAAACTTATGTCTGATTCCTGTCTTAGCAAGAAAGTCAAACACATGTGCTGTCACTCTTAATAACTTACTCAAGTTAGAATAATTGTGAGGATTAATAGCTAAGATTCGATGAGGTTCTGGTTCTTTCATGGGAGTAGTGATATTGGTCACTATGACTTGTGGCTTTTGTTTGGGCCACTGACCACTAACAAGCCATTGAAGGTCCATTAAACCACATCAAAGACTTGATAAGTTGTTTTAATGTTAACACTTTAGATAAGTAATCCGCAGGATTGTCCTTAGTGGAAACATGTCTGAATTTATATCCAGCAGATAATTCATGAATATCCCTAACACAATTACTAATGTAGGGAGTTTTATTGTTGTTATTTCTTACCCATTGTAAGACTGCCTCATTGTCTGACCACACGACGATTTCACCAAAGTGGATATTATTGAGTGTCTTGGTCAGGCAATGAGCCAATCTTACTGCCACCAGCAATGCAGTTAACTCCATTTGTGGTAAAGATCTCTCCTTAATTGGAGCAACTCTTGCTTTAGATGTGAGCAAAATTGATTGTGCACTATTGACTAAGTAGGCTACAGCGCCATACGCTTTGCCAGAGGCATCGCAAAAAACGTGCAAATTTGTGGGCAAGTTTTGTCCTGAAGCATTACGAGGAAATTTCAAAACACCTAACTGATTTAAATCCGTTGTGAGTATCTGCCATTTATCTTGCAACTCAATTGGCAACGGATCATCCCATCCCATCCCATATGTTTCTGCCAGCATTCCTGCATTAGGAGTTTGCCCCTTATTAATATAGGACTAAGTAAGCCTAAAGGGTCAAATGGTTGACTGACATACGAGAGTAATTTTCTCATGGTAAGGGATGAATTATCGGTTTGTACTAACTTGACATTCATCTCGTCAGTACTTGTGTTCCATTCCACACCCAGAACTTTTAATTGATTAGGCACCTGATAACCTGGAAAATTCTTTCTCGATTATCTGGTTTAATGATTTATTATTTGAGGCCCATGATTGTAGTGGCATATTGGCTCCTAACAACTCACGGTTAGCCTCATGGTAGATTTCTACCAGATTGGATTGATCATTTGTAGTTTCCTGGAAATTATCGACATACAAATTGTCACTGATCTCTGCCTTATAAGGGCTATTTGACTTCCTCAAATGTGTATCTAATGTAGCTTGAAGTAGAAACGGGGAGGAAGTCACTCCGAATAGCACTGAGGCAAAACGATAAGTTATGATATCATTGTTAGGATCCAGTGGGTCCTTAATCCAGAGAAACTTGGTGTAATTACGATCCTCCTCTTGTAAGCCTACTCTAAGGAAAGCTTTAATGATATCAGCACTATAAGCAAAAATACCAGTACGGAACCGTAATAGCACATCATGTAGCCTTTGAGTTAGGCTTGGTCCCGTTTGGAGACATTCATTCAAGGACACGCTGTTTGGCTTCACTTTGGCACTACAGTTGAAGACAATACATATTGGTGTTGTCAATGAATCTTTCACCACAGCGTGATGGGGTAGATAGTGACCTATTTTTCAGTCATCATTATCAACAACTTCGATAAATTTACTGTTGAGTTGTTGTTGGATTAGTTGATGATACATGTTCAGTTTGTCTGGTTGCTTCTTCAGCCGTATTAATTGAGACTGTAATTGTGAGGCTGCCATGAAATAATTAACTGGAAGTTGTGGATAATTCAACTTCCATGGTAGTCTCACCCAGTGTTGTTTATCTTTATAGACAACTGTATCCAGATATTGCTGGTAAGTCCACATATCATCAGGGCTTGGTTGTTCAGGGACAATACCTAAAGTGTCTAAATCCCACAGACGATGTACAGGTGGATCAGACTCATTATCTTCAGATATTTCTCTGAAATGTAGGGGTGACTGTTCCAAGCCTAGTCACGCCACTATTGTATTGTTAGATGGTTGGTTGGTTGACGCTGGATTTTGTTGGAAAAGCACCGGTCCAGTAAGCAACTTGCCACCAGCAGATGACAACAAATTCATTCTATGTTGTCTGGTGCATCCCGTTATAAATTTATAATAATGATCCGCGCCTATAAGTATTCCAACATCAGTGAGGCAGTCAGAATTTATTTTGTAATCTGCTAGCCTCGTGCGGTTTCGTTTAAGATATTTCGCAGTGCGAGCTAATCCTGTGACCTGCAGGTCTGAAGGAAGTTTGTCTACTACTACAGCTTGTATTGGACTAGTAGAAGATCCAAGTCTGACTAATACCTTAACTACTTGGTATTCACGAGGTCCACTATTAGTCAAGAAACCAGAAATATTCAGTCTCACACTTTTGGCAGGTTTTAAATTTAACTGCTCGACTAATTGTTGTGTGATGAAGGTTTTCTGTGATCCTTGATCAAAAAAGACCTCTAGTGTTAACTCTAGATTTCCTGTCAATTAGTTTGAGTTGAGCTGTAGGCAGAGTGGTATTATTGCCTGACTCAGTAGCAAGTACATTTATTTCCTGATGTACCTTGCAATATTGTACTGTGGTAGAATTCGTAGAATTCTCCCAAGTTGTCATAGCTTGTGTAGAAGTTTTTCTACATAAGGCATAATGATGTACACCTTGGTTGCATGTACTGCATGAACGTAGTTGCACTACACATTTACTGGGATCATGAGAGCCCATGCACTTGGTGCACCTGTGTAATTCTTGTAACCGTTTAATCCTGGTATTAAAGTTAGGATAAACAGTGCATTGGTAGGAGACATGTTCTTGACTACAGAACAGACACCTTCTCTCTCTGGCTGAATTTGTCCCTTTAGTCGACAAATCATTCGTTACATCAGAGGGAGATACTGAGTAAGTACCTACATTACCACTCCCCTTTCCAGTGGATGGAGCAGTTCTAGGTTTAAATTTATTAGACTTATTTAAAGTCGATTTGGGTTTGACTGAGGTGTCAATATTAGGGGAATTACGATGGGAGTTAGTAGAGAAGGTTGGAACACTTTTCCCATCTTGGTTGGCTCTTTGTCTTTCGACTAAGGTATGTAGACCTTCTGTAATTTCTTTCAAGGTCAGAAAGGTTTTATTGTACATAGTACACAATTTATCTAAAGTTTCTCTTGGTAATTTCCGCCTTACAACTACTTTGGTCATCCATTCAGCTGTCTGAATTTGGACTTTAAGGCTTAAGGCCTTGAGTAAAGATTCTAACTCTAGCCTGAAAGTTTGGAGAGAATCGGTAGAATTATTAGCAGATGGTAAATCTAGCAAGTTTTGAACTAAGACAGTAATAGTTCTCTCCTTGTTATCGTAGTTGGTTTTGAGCAATTGAACAGCTAGGGTGTAACCATCACTGGTCAGTGTTATGTTAGAGATTACTTTCAAGGCTTCATTTCGTAACAAGCCTTGTAAATAAGTGAATTTGGTTGTTTGAGGAATGTTAGCTTTAGAGTCTACTGCATCCACGAATTTACTCCAGAAATCATCCCAACTCTCATTCTCGTTACCAGAGAATGTGGGTATATTGACCTGAGGTAATTTGACATCAGGATCTGGATGTGCAGTAGAGGTTATTGTTAATTTGTTTTTAGCAATTTGCTTTTTAAAGGGTTGAAGCTTAACCTGTATATCATCTTCATACTGGGCTAAGCCATTTACAATATCCTCAAGTTCAGTTTCACCTATAGAAGTTGAGTAAAGTTCTGTCAAATACAGATTCATATGTGGCTTAATATGTGCGAATTTGCCTTCAGCAACTTGAAGTAAATCTTCTAATTCAAGGTAGTCAACAGGTGATTGTTGTGACAGATTTTGACATTTGGTAATCTGTCGGGTCAAATGACCTTTCAGACCGATAAGGGTCCTTTTCATTTTTTCAGCCGTTTCCATCTTGGTGGATAAGGGCTGGTTTGATGGTAAATAGTTGTTACTGATGTAACTGGGATATTGACTCATTTAATGGAGTTCAATATCAATATAATAGCCTAATGTATTTGAATAGACTACACTACCTCGTTCAGAGGTTAATTTACCTACCTAACAATAAGTGACTAATTATTTTGAGCAGTGCTTGAACTTCACCATTAACTTTCGTCCGGCTAGCTCATCTTTATCACCATTAGATGTAATGGTGATCATTAAGCAGCACTCAAAATGTATACACACAAATAATGAGTACAAGAATAAGTAATATGGATATACTCTAATCAGAGTTAACCCAAAGTTTAATCCCACCCTTGATAGGGTCAGCACAAGAATGAATAATATAAATACTACTAACTAGCTCAAGCCTAGTTGAGAGAATTTCTACCTAAGAAACTACAAATTTATTTAGTCTGCGTTTGTGCTAAATTCAGCACAATCACAGCCTAAATTCCTACCTTAGAAAGGTTGGCAAAGATTAAATTGTGGTGCAGTAATGTGAATATAGTTGTGCTGTATTTTTTTTTTTTTTTGGATTTTATAGTTTATAAAAATGTGCACTTGCACACACAGGTGAAAAAACAATTATGTACAGTTAATTTTGGCTTGCTAGCCACAACCCTTTGTGGTGACTGATTGTGTTGATCAATTTGTCAACTACATGTGACCTAGACTCATCTGACAGGTGTACATCATCTCTTGCCAGGTTTTGTCTATATGGTCTGGCTGTAAATTGAATGTAAGTGGCATCCAATCGTACTCGCTTCCTCAACCTAAAGTTTATATATTTGGCAGCTCTTTGGTAATATTCTGGACTTACTCCCCAACGATTATTATTACTCAGTTGGCAAGGTTCCACCAATGTGAACACTACTGAATTGCTGATGAGTTTAAATGATGAAATTATGGTTTTAAGGTGATTAATTACCTCAGCTGGGTGTCGAGTAGGATGGATGTCATTACCACCAAAATAAATAATGGTTAGATGGTGAGGCCACTCTAATGCAGGTGTTAGTGTGGAATTGTTATAGAAGTTATGATCTGTTGCTCCTGGTGACCTAAAGATTCTTACTTCAGTATGAGGTATAGGTCTAAGTGTTGTGGGTAACTGACTGTGTCCCACGAGTGCTACCTTATACATGAGGTATAAGTAGCAAATGAATTGGTGTGAATTAGGCTAACCTATGTTTTACACTGCCGGTAGACACAATTAATAAATGTGGTTAGTCTAGACTACTTCACACGGTGATTAGTTATTACTAATTAGTATATATATATCTATCCAGTTCGAAGGACCATAATGTGGGATATCTGGGGCTTGACTCAATTATTTAATTGCTTACTTATTTAAATTAATAACGAAGGACCACCCACTTTTGAGAAAAGAGAGAAACTAATAAAAAGTGATCATTGGAAAACACACGGAAGAACCAGTGTCTATGGACAAGTACTAGAAAGAATAATCACTTAAATAAATAATGGACTGTATGATAAATTAACTAAAGTCAGAGCCTCAAACACCTACATTGGGGGGGTATTGCTAGAACTTCATATACGTCTAGGAACTCGTGTGGTTCGTCACCAGTTCATTGTTGAGTAAATAATATAATGACCTAAAATGTTATAGAATCAATAGGTAAATTCAAAGTAGTGAATATTAATGATTATTATATTAAGGAGCAATCATCTAAGTAAACACATTAATTTCCAATAATCATATGGTAAGAATATTCGATATGATAATCTTGCGAATATGTATAATAATAAAATGGAAGAATTAAATGTGTACAAAAAGTCTAAGCTTTAAGACGATTTCTATGACATCGTTCGTGCTTGATATATATATATACATATATATATACATATATATATATATATATATATATATATATATATATATATATATATATATATATATATATATATATATATATATATATATATATATATATATATATATATATATGTATATATATATATATATATATATATATATATATATATATATATATATATATATATATATATATATATAATGTCGTACCTAGTAGCCAGAACGCACTTCTCAGCCTACTATGCAAGGCCCAATTTGCCTAATAGGCCAAGTTTTCATGAATTAATTATTTTTCGACTACCTAACCAACCCTACCTAACCTAACCTAACCTATCTTTATTGGTTAGGTACCCGAAAAAGTTAGGTTAGGTTAGGTTAGGTAGGTTAGGTAGCCGAAAAATAATTAATTCATGAAAACTTGGGCTATTAGGCAAATTGGGCCTTGCATAGTAGGCTGAGAAGTGCGTTCTGGCTACTAGGTACGACATTATATATATATATATATATATATATATATCAAAATTGCTTTTGAAGCAATTCACATTAGAATAAAACGACCTACCACGAACACCCAAATCACCCAAATCACGGAACTATTTACTCTACCCACCATGAGAGTAAAGACAAGACCGGAATATAACGACTCCAACACAGAAGACACTGCTCAACATAACAGGCCGATGAAACCACAGCCCAAGCACTGAGAGAAAAACACCCCCTCAGGGCCGTAGGTGGACCTCCCCCACAGGTCAGGGTCCCCCCCCTAACCAGGAACCTCTCGTCCTCCGGGAGTCAAGGTTCATAAAGCTATCGTTTCATTTCCCCCGGGCTCCTCAGGAGGCTACACAGGGGTAAGACCTCAACATGTGAAGGAAATTGTGAACCCTTTTCTTGGCCCAGCTGCAGAAGCGCTCCTGACAGAAATCACAACGTTTGTCAACAACTGCCTCGCCGGGTTAATCCCTGATGAAATCAAACCATTCTTCTTTGGTGCATCCCTATGTGCCCTGAAAAAGAAGGGGGGAGGGATCAGACCCATTGCCGTTTGTAATACCCTTCGCCACCTAGTTGCAAGGTCAGAAGTATCCGAATGGAAGCAGCCACCATGCTGCAACCAAACCAGCTGGGGTTTGGAGTCCCCCAAGGCTGTGAAGTAGCAGCCCATGCTGCACGAGCCTACATTAGCTCTCTTACTGAAGACCAGGCAGTAGTAAAATTAGATTTTAAAAACGCTTTCAACTCGTTCAAAAGGGAAGCAATCCTCTCTGCAGTCCAGGAACATTGCCCAAGCATTCTCCCGTTTGTGTTGGCAGGCTACAGCAAAGACTCAACCCTCCTGTTTGGCAAACATGAAGTCACCTCTGCAGAGGGAATTCAACAGGGAGACCCACTTGCACCCCTTCCTCTTTTGCATAGCGGTTCGAGAAATTACAACCAGACTGTCCAGTGAGCTCAACATCTGGTTTCTGGATGATGGCACTCTGGCAGGCACACAAGATTCCCTGCTGGAAGACCTGCAGCTGGTGAAGACACGGGGGGGAGTGCATGGGTCTCGTTCTTAACCCCTCCAAGTGCGAAATTATTACATCCAGCAAAATAATTATTAGAGCAGTGAAATCAGTTTTACCAGAAGCCTCAGTCATTAAACCCACCGACAGCACACTACTTGGAGCATCTCTGGGCCACAATGCCATTGCTGCAGTCCTTGACGAAAAGTTTAGAGACCTAAAGAGGATGGAAGAGAGAATTGGGGACTTGGACTCCCACGATGCCCTCTACCTTCTCACAAAGTGCCGTACCTTGCCCAGGCTAACATACTTCTTAAGGTGTGCACCAACTTTTGGCAACCCACTTCTAAATCAATATGATGAGCTCCTCAGGTCAATATTCAGGAAGGCGCTCAACCTAGATTTAGATGACAGTCAGTGGGACCAAGCAACACTCCCAGTGAGATTTAGAGGGATAAGCATACGAAACGCAACTGAGGTAGCACTTCCAGCATTCTTATCCTCATGTACAGCAGCCAACGAATTGGTAGGGCAGGTCCTACCAGAGCGTATGAGAGAGACAGCGGGAACTCATGATCAAACGTTCATCGAAGCAGCCAGACAATGGGACACCATTGCACACCCTCAACCCCGACCACAAGTCCCAAAAGACCACAAGCAGGCCCACTGGGATAGTCCCATAATGGAAAAGACTGTCACAGCAATGATTGACAACACTGATGCTGAAAACAAAGCTCGCCTCCTAGCGGTAACAGCACCCCACGCCGGGGATTTTTTATTTGCTGTGCCCAATGCAGCCCTGAGAACTCGCCTCAGTCATGACGCTCTCCACATTGGAGTTGCCCTTCGCCTTGCCGCCCCCATCCTCACCGAACATAGGTCCATCTGCGGAGCTGCGATGTTAGACCAATATGGTCGTCATGGTCTGGTATGTCGTAAATCACAGGGTAAAATTGCAAGACATGAAGAAGTCAACGACAACATCAAGAAGAGCCTCGCCGCAGCCCGCTGCCCGGCACAAAGAGAACCACACTTATCCAGACCTAACGACCCTCAGAAGCGCCCAGATAGGGTCACCTTGCTACCTTGGAAGGATGGTAAGCAAGTGGTATGGGACTACACGTGCGCTGCCACACTTGCCAGTACCTACTTCCACTACAGCACACGTGAAAGCGGTGGTGCTGCTTCTTTCAGGGAATTGCAGAAAATTATTAAATACAGAGGTCTGCGTTATGATCTCAGCCTGCAGGAGAAACGAGTCTCCCTCCTTGAGAGTTATTCATCAAGCCTGACCTGATTAGAAGGTCTAGCAAATATTGAGGTGATAACACATATGTAAAATAGTTGCTTGGATATATATAACAATTTGAGATTATGGGCAATGAAGAAGAAAACAGATAAATGACTGGCTAGAAGATGTGAACATTTTGCTGGAGGCGTGAGACTCGTTTCCGGAGGGCTTTGACTCACTTGAGTGCCAGACATCGCAGGGGAAAGCCGCGCTCCGTTCGAGCTCCCGTCAGAAAGGAACCCCTAGTGATATATCTCGAAGAGAAGAGAAGTGTGCAGACGTACCAGCTGTGGAATTGAGCTGGGGACGTGTGATCTCAAGTCCTGGGCGATGAGAAGTGTTTATTAAACCACCCAGAGGCATTATTGTGGGCCGTGGAAGCGCCCTGACCAAGCTTCGTCAGAGGGAGGAGCGCCCTCGACCAGACAATCTGTGGTTTGTCCTTTGGGGAAGAAGTTGCTGAGAACTTCGAAGCCAGCACAGATGAAGTAGTTGATGAGACTCCAAGGTAGTGGAGGCGAGGACCTCGAGCTGTGAGGAGAAGTAGTGAAGAGGAGTGTCACGTGCTTCTGTAGAGGTGGTGAAGCACCATAGTTGCTCGAGGGAACTTCATGGTGAACTTCATGGTCGAGAAATTACAACCAGACTGTCCAGTGAGCTCAACATCTGGTTTCTGGATGATGGCACTCTGGCAGGCACACAAGATTCCCTGCTGGAAGACCTGCAGCTGGTGAAGACACGGGGGGGAGTGCATGGGTCTCGTTCTTAACCCCTCCAAGTGCGAAATTATTACATCCAGCAAAGTAATTATTAGAGCAGTGAAATCAGTTTTACCAGAAGCCTCAGTCATTAAACCCACCGACAGCACACTACTTGGAGCATCTCTGGGCCACAATGCCATTGCTGCAGTCCTTGACGAAAAGTTTAGAGACCTAAAGAGGATGGAAGAGAGAATTGGGGACTTGGACTCCCACGATGCCCTCTACCTTCTCACAAAGTGCCTTACCTTGCCCAGGCTAACATACTTCTTAAGGTGTGCACCAACTTTTGGCAACCCACTTCTAAATCAATATGATGAGCTCCTCAGGTCAATATTCAGGAAGGCGCTCAACCTAGATTTAGATGACAGTCAGTGGGACCAAGCAACACTCCCAGTGAGATTTAGAGGGATAAGCATACGAAACGCAACTGAGGTAGCACTTCCAGCATTCTTATCCTCATGTACAGCAGCCAACGAATTGGTAGGGCAGGTCCTACCAGAGCGTATGAGAGAGACAGCGGGAACTCGAGACAGCGTTATGATCTCAGCCTGCAGGAGAAACGAGTCTCCCTCCTTGAGAGTTATTCATCAAGCCTGACCTGATTAGAAGGTCTAGCAAATATTGAGGTGATAACACATATGTAAAATAGTTGCTTGGATATATATAACAATTTGAGATTATGGGCAATGAAGAAGAAAACAGATAAATGACTGGCTAGAAGATGTGAACATTTTGCTGGAGGCGTGAGACTCGTTTCCGGAGGGCTTTGACTCACTTGAGTGCCAGACATCGCAGGGGAAAGCCGCGCTGCGTTCGAGCTCCCGTCAGAAAGGAACCCCTAGTGATATATCTCGAAGAGAAGAGAAGTGTGCAGACGTACCAGCTGTGGAATTGAGCTGGGGACGTGTGATCTCAAGTCCTGGGCGATGAGAAGTGTTTATTAAACCACCCAGAGGCATTATTGTGGGCCGTGGAAGCGCCCTGACCAAGCTTCGTCAGAGGGAGGAGCGCCCTCGACCAGACAATCTGTGGTTTGTCCTTTGGGGAAGAAGTTGCTGAGAACTTCGAAGCCAGCACAGATGAAGTAGTTGATGAGACTCCAAGGTAGTGGAGGCGAGGACCTCGAGCTGTGAGGAGAAGTAGTGAAGAGGAGTGTCACGTGCTTCTGTAGAGGTGGTGAAGCACCATAGTTGCTCGAGGGAACTTCATGGTGTAGCAGCCAGGAGAGCTGTGGAGGAACCTAGCAGAAGGGTGAAGCACCGTAGTTGCGCAAAGAAACTTCTTGATAGCAGCCTGGAGGAGCTGCAGAGGATCCTGGTAGTGTAGCCCGGAAGAACCTAAAGATATCAGGGTAGTGAACTTCCAGAGGTGGAAGGGAAGTTCTGGTGGATTACTTGTAGGGAGTTGATAGTGTTTGGTTGTCATTAGTGTGCAAGACGCAGTGAGAGGTGAGTGGTTGTTTGCATTCTTATGTCAAGGAGTGTTTTATACTGAAGTTTAGAGTTACAGTCGTAGGCTGGATTACCTACAGATGTATGTGTTCTAGGACTGATAGAGTGATCGATTGATCATTGTTGTATATCAAGGAACATTTATAATGATGTATGTTATTGCATTCACATGCTTATTTTATTTGTACACATTTATAGATACATATATATATTCTCTTGCTGATGGTGCAACTGTGTATGTAGACTTGATCAACTTGAGGAGGTTGATAGTATCAGGTGGTGAACCAGGAGATAGGATACCACTTGATAAGCTGATGATAGAGTTCTGATGGTGTTGGAGTGCAACCTGATTGTAATATTATAGAGTATAGGATTCATTATTATTACATGTGTGTATGTATCGTGTAAGTGCTTTGTCCAGTAAATGTATCCCAATTTGCTGGTGTTTGCCCTTGTCCTAGTGAGGTTTACCAGGAGGTAGTGAAGAAGGAGAGAGAGAGAGAAGGAACCAAGAACCACTGCTGTGGACAGGGTAGAAGGTAATACTAGTAAGTCATAGGGGATTGAGGAGATCATATCTCATAAGGAGAGAGTGGGGAGTCACAGCGGCTCGAGTGGGTGTGTGCACATGACAACGAGGCTAAGTGTTGGAGCCGCATCCCCTAAACGTGTGACGTTGAGCCCCTCTCCAAGAGCCAGAAGCGCCAAGGGTGATCTCCTAGTGAGGTATAAGGACTCTACCGAGTTGTGGGTTCGGTTGTCCGTAGAGAAGGACCAACGACAACAACACAACCAACCCAAAGTACTATAATATCTGGCACACTGCTACAGCTTTGTTCCGATCGGCTCGGAGACCCTCGGTTCGTGGGGAAAATGTGCATTGAAGTTCCTGAAGAAATTGGGGGACAAATTGATCAGTGCAACAAAAGACCAGAGAGCAAAAAGTTTCTTGTTCCAGCGCTTCAGTGTTGCGATTCAGAGGGGAAATGCCTGTTGCCTGTCTTGGGCACTAGTCCAACTTCAGAGGAATTCGAAGAAGTGTTTGACTTGCAACAATGATTGAACCCGTCTGTGACATACATATATATATATATATATATATATATATATATATATATATATATATATATATATATATATATATATACATATATATATATATATATATATATATATATATATATATATATATATATATATATATATATATATATATATGTGAAAAACTGAAAGTCCCGACTGAAAGACTGAAAACAGTCCCCACTTCTGGGGACTGAAAACTCACACCCCTGAAGTGACTCAAACCCATACTCCCAGGAGCAACGCAACTGGTATGTGATGGTCAAGTTGATTAAGGCGTCTTGTACATACCAGTTGCGTTGCTCCTGGGAGTATGGGTTCGAGTCACTTCTGGGGTGTGAGTTTTCAGTTGCATATTGTCCAGGGGACCATTCAGGCTTGTTCGCATTTGTGTTCCTCACGTGTGCCCCAAAGAATGAGGTGATTTGGTAAAATGCTATGCCCAAGATTACCATCCGAGTGCCGGCGGTGGGGTGGTTCAAATAGCTTCGGCTATCACCTCATTTTGTCCGGTCGTGATGGTCAAGTGGATTAAGGCGTCTTGTACATACCAGTTGTGTTGCTCCTGGGAGTATGGGTTCGAGTCACTTCTGGGGTGTGAGTTTTGAGTTATATATATATATATATATATATATATATATATATATATATATATATATATATATATATATATATATATATATATATATATATATATATATATATATATATATATATATATATATATATATATATATATATATATATATATATATATATATATATATATATATATATATATATATATATATATATATATATATATATATATATATATATATATATATATATATATATATATATATATATATATATATATATATATATATATATATATATATATATATATATATATATATATATATATATATATATATATATATATATATATATATATATATATATATATATATATATATATATATATATATATATATATATATATATATATATATATATATATATATATATATATATATATATATATATATATATATATATATATATATATATATATATATATATATATATATATATATATTAGTATATTTTGGTAGCAGTCTTTTCAGTAGACATATATTGTTTAATATGACCGAAAAAATAAGATTAATAATTCTAACACGAATTTTCTCGATCTTTCTTACGTTTCTTTTCACTGTTGATGGTAATTCAAAGATCAATTCTCCAAAATTCATTTTTATTTCTAGTCTGACGCGACACTTGAGCGCGTTTCGTAAAACTTATTACATTTTCAAAGACTTTAGTTTACACACATACACACAACTTTAACTGAATAGAGCTTAAACATCTTCGAGTTTTTATACCTACATTTGGGTGAGGTGACATGTTACAATAGTTTTGGATGAGGTGAAAATAAACTTTTAACACAAGACAGGACACGAAAGAATGGGTATTAAAGGTAGGTAACTGCAGGAGGCCTATTTTTATTGGCCCATATTTCTTGATGCTTCTATATTGGAGTGGAGTCTTGAAGTGGGTAGAATATAGTTGTGCATTAATTGGCTGTTGATTGCTGGTGTTGACTTCTTGATGTGTAGTGCCTCGCAGACGTCGAGCCGCCAGCTATCGCTGTATCTATCGATGATTTCTGTGTTGTTTGCTAAGATTTCTCTGGTGATGGTTTGGTTGTGGGAAGAGACTATATGTTCCTTAATGGAGCCCTGTTGCTTATGCATCGTTAAACGCCTGGAAAGAGATGTTGTTGTCTTGCCTATATACTGAGTTTTTTGAGGCTTACAATCCCCAAGAGGGCATTTGAAGGCATAGACGGCGTTGGTCTCTTTTAAAACTTTCTGCATTGTGTCTGGAGAGTTTCTCATGAGTAGGCTGGCCGTTTTTTTGGTTTTATAGTAAATTGTCAGTTGTATCTTCTGATTTTTGTCTGTAGGGATAACGTTTCTACTAACAATATCTTTCAGGACCCTTTCCTCCGTTTTATGGGCTGTGGAAAAGAAGTTCCTGTAAAATAGTCTAATAGGGAGTATAGGTGTTGTGTTAGTTGTCTCTTCAGAGGTTGCATGGCGTGTCACTTTCCTTCTTATGATGTCTTCCACGAAACCATTGGAGAAGCCGTTGTTGACTAGGACCTGCCTTACCCTACAGAGTTCTTCGTCGACTTGCTTCCATCCTGAGCTGTGGCTGAGAACACGGTCGACATAAGCGTTAACAACACTCCTCTTGTACCTGTCCTGGCAGTCACTGTTGGCATTCAGGCACATTCCTATGTTTGTTTCCTTAGTGTAGATTTCCTTAATTTCGAGAAAATTTGTTTTAGAATTATATGTATATATATATATATAAACCGAAAACCCCACATCCCCAGAAGGATTCGAAGCGAACTCAAACAGCCAGAGCACTATACCACTTGGCGTTTCTGGTACCTTAGCCACTAGAGCAAACTGACTGTACAAAATGTTGGAAGTCGTGAGACTATTTACCCAACATCTGACAGCGCTGGGAGGTGACGTGTCCCCAAAAAGTGAAATGATTCCATGAAATATCTGTGCCCAAGTTGACCCAAGTTAACATTTGGTCCAACTTACCTTCATAACTAGAGGTCGCTTCGTGTTACCGTCCCAGTTGAGTGCTGTGAGGGCCCAGAGACCTGTGGAGTGAACCCAATCAATAACTTCACATATCCACTAGACTTAAGACTGTCAGCTTGTTAAGAGTAGTCTAATTCAAAATTTTAAATTTAAATTTTAGTCTAATTCAAAAGCATTTAAATTCAATATATTTCCCTCCTATTCTATATTCATCAAAAATTGCATAAAATCATTATCTCAGGCCCTAAACATCTCTTGGAGACGGAGCCTCGATACTAGTGTTATTCCTGGCATAGTGGAGATCACACCACTTCACAAAGAAGTAGTGAAGCTGATGTAAATTTTTTTAGACCAGTCGGTCTAACATCACACATCATAAAAATCTTTAAGAGTGAGTTGAGAAGTAAGATCACAAAATATGTAATCACAGTGTCAACATAACTCCGGGCAATCTGGGTTCAGAACAAGGTGTTCCTGGCTTTCACAATTACTATACCAGTATAGCATGGCCTTAGATGCCATGGAAGACAAACAAAACGCTAATTTAATATACACAGATTTCGCGAAAGCTTTCGACAAATGTGACAATGATGTTATTGAGCTAAAAATGCACTCAAAAAGGAATTACTGGCGAAGGAGAGAGATGGATCTTTAACCTCCAAACAAACAGAACCTAGAGTGTAATAGTCGACAAAGTAAAATCTGAATCATCCACCGTGAAAAGCTCAGTCCCATAAGGTATCTTGCTGTCTCCGGCATTTTTCCACATCCTTATATTAGACAGACAAGGATACAACCTATATTTCTGTATCATACTTTGCAGATGGAACTAGAATTTTCATGAGAGTAGACAGTATAGAGGACACAGCAAACCACCAATTTGATGTTAATCAAGTCTTTCAATTAGCCCAAGAAAATAACACGATGTTTCATGAGGATAAATTCAATTATTGCGTTATGTAGAAAACGAAAACGCTGATGCAGAATCCAAATATAAAACAATTAAACTATTGGAAGAAAAGGCAGTGTAAAAGATTTGGGAGTAATCATGTCGAAAGACCTTACTTTTAAAGAACACAACAAAGTTGCTGTCACAATGATGATACTTTTTAAGACATTAGAGCTCTCTAGAGTGGAATATTGTTCCACTAACAGCTCCATTCAAAGATGGAGAAATTGCTGACATGGTGAGCATTCAAAGATCTTTTACCACTAAAATCCACTCAATAAAACATCTAAATTATTGGGACCGCCTAAAAATTGTCAATCCGTTTTCCCCAGTGTGCCGGCGGGAGGGACACATAATAATTTATACTTGGAAAATATTAGGACTGATTCCAAACCAGGAGGCATCGTAGGATGTGTAAAATAGCATCACTGAAAAGCAGAGGTGCAATAGGCACACTGAGAAAGAACTCAATCAATATCAAAGGCCCAAGACTTTTCAACACTTCCCCTACACATACGAGGCATAACTGGCCGACCTTTCGCAGAGTTCAAAAGTAAATTCGACAAGCACCTTCAAAGAATACCTGATGAACCAGGCTAAGATTCGTACTTCAGGCTGTGAGCAGCCACATCTAACAACCTAGTTCATCACACCAACAACAAACAACAAAAGAAAGAATAACCCTTAAAATTTGGTAAAACCAATATTGTACCTGATATTATCTCTAACCAGGAGGCCTGATCACAGACCGGGCCGCGGTGACGTTGATCCTCGAAATCAACAGACAGTAAACATGTAGGTAGTCTCCTCAGTTTTTGTATCAGAACAGAAATGTTTTGCAACGTGTCTCTATTAGGTATAATGACAGTGAACACTTCGTTGCTCCGCTCGATGGAAGATCTATAAATCACAAATATTGCAAAATATGCAAGCAGGTTGTCTCAGTGGCACCTTGAAATTCCAGGAGTGCCAAAGCATTTCACTGTGGGTGAAGCCTTATTAAAATTTAAGTACAAAATTCAATATTTCTATTCTGATGTAGTCAAAGTTGATAGTGTTGTTGATAGGAGCTCGGAGCTCCTTAACTCTACATATAAGGTGGAAGAGTGACAAACCAGGTGGTAGAGGTATTGGGAGTAAAAATAGAGAAAATAAACTTAATTATTATTCTAATATACAAACCGCCAAATGCAACGGCTGAGGAATTCACAGAACAGATAAACAAGATAGAGAATTTACCTTTAGAATTTAGCAAACCCAATACCTGATATGATATTATCGTCTTAAGTGACTTCAACCTGCCTAGTATAAGGTGGAGAATAGCAAACAATGATATTATTCCAGGAAATCTATCGGGACATATCCAACCACAGATTAGAATATTACTTAGATTCTGTGACATATGTTCACTCAACCAGCAGATATCAGAGCCAACTAGGAACGAAAATATTCTAGATCTGGTCTTTACAAACAATAAAGACATAATCAGGGACATTACGATCTCAGATACCACATACTCAGATCACAAGCTCATTGAAGTGCAAACTATCATCAATACTCAGAATAGACCTAAAACAATGATCAAGCGAGAGGGTTTATTCAGTAAATTCAATATTAATAATAAAAGGATAGACTGGGAGAAAATAAACAGAGAACTTACAAACATTCAATTGGAAACTGTTCTAAGTACTAAAAATCCTACTCAAGGAATATAAAAACTGACTTCTGAAGCATATAAAGTCTATCTGAAACATAATCCTTTGAGGAAAGCCAAAAAGAGATCAAACGTAGAAAGAGAACGCAGACGACACTACAAAAGAAGGAAAAATAACTGAAGGCTTAAGCATAAACGACTTTCCCTACAAAGAAAGAATAATTTAAACACAGAGATTGAAAAAATTGAGCAGAAACTGTAGCATTCATATCAGATTGAAGAAAGGCAACTAGAACAGAAAGCAATTCAAGAAATAAAGAAAAACTCAAAACATTTCTTCACATATGCAAGATCAAAAGCAAAAACCACTGCAAGCATTGGACCAATTCGTACGAGTGAGGTTCATTCGTACGAATGAGGATGACAAAGAAATTAGTGAATCATAAAAAAGCAGTATGAGGACATTTTTAGCACTCCACTAAATAGCATGAAAGTGGAAGATCCAGACAAATTCTTTATGCGTGATATTCAAAACCCTGTAAACATAACTGATATCAACACGAGCGTGGCAGATTTTGAAACAGAAATTCTGGAGAGAAAAAAACATCATGCCCTTGCATTCAGCCCGAGGTCTACACGCATGGAATTCAATACTTATAAAGAAATACGAAGTGCCAGTAGCAGAGGCATTTTCTGTATGAAGGAAAAGCTTGGACATGGTGGATATGCCGCATTAGCTTAAATCAGCAGACATAGCCTCTCTACACAAAGGGGGGTGCAAATCATTGGCAAAGAATTATAGGCCGGTTGCACTAACGTCCCACATAATAAAAGTATTTGGGAGAGTGATCAGGAGTCATGTTACCAGTTTCATGGAGTCCAATGACCTCCACAACCCAGGCAAACATGGATTTAAGGAGGGAAGATTATGCCTCTCACAGCTACTTGACCATTACGACAAAATCACTGAGGCATTAGAAGAACAACAGAATGCAGATGTGAGATACACGGACTTCGCAAAGGCATTCGACAAATGTGACCATGGAGCGATAGCACACAAAATGAGGTCAATGGGAATAACTGGTAAAGTAGGACGGTGGAAATTCAATTTTCTGTCGAACAGAACACAAAAAGTAAACAGTCAATCATATCAAATCGAGTCCAAGCACAGTTAAAAGCTCTGAACCTTAGGGTACAGTCCTTGCACCACAGATTTTCCTTATTCTCACATCAGATTTAGACAAAAATACAAGTCACATTTTCGTATCATCCTTTGCTGATGACAAAAATCAGCATGGAAATTACCTCTGCTGAAGACATTGAAAAACTACAAGCAGATATTAATAAAGTTTTCGATTGGGCAGCTGAAAATAACAATGTTTAACAGTGATAAATTCCAGGTACTCAGGTAGGGTAAAATTTAGGACCTTAAACATAATACAGGGGTACAAAACACAATCAAATCTGCCCATAGTTGGAAAGCAGCAAGTAAAGGATTTGGGAATAATGATGTCTGACGGCCTAACCTTTAGGGAGCATAACCATGCAAATGTTGCGTCAGCCAGAAAAATGATAGGATGGATTACGAGAACTTTTAAATCCAGGGATCCCATCACAATGATTGTACTATTCAAATCACTTGTGTTGTCCCGTCTTAAGTACTGCTCAATACTCACTTTCCCTTTCAGAGCAGGAGAGATTGCTGAAATAGAGGGAGTACAGAGAACATATTCAGTATACATAGACGCGACAAAGAACCTAAATTATTGGGATCGTCTGAAAACTCTCCAAATGTACTCATTAGAAAGGAGACAATAGATATCAAATAATATACACGTGGGAAATACTGGAGGGCCAGGTACCAAATCTACACAGTAAAATAACAACACACTGGAGTGAACGATATGGAATAAAAGTGCAGAATAGAACCAGTGAAGAGCAGGGATGCCATAGGCACAATCAGAGAACACTGAATAAACATCAGAGGTCCATGGTTGTTAAACATCCTCCCAGCGAGTATAAGAAATACTGCCGGAACAACCATGAACATCTTCAAGAGAAAACAAGATAATTTTCTTCAAGGAGTGCCGGACAAACCGGGGCTATGGTGGATATCTGGGCCTGCGGGCCGCTCCAATCAACAGCCTGTTGGACCAAGGGCTCACAAGTCAAGCCTAGCCTCGGGCCGGGGAGTGGAAGAATTCCAAGAACCATCAAACAGGTATCAAGCAATGTGTCTTCCATCAACCCCCGAGGCCACAGTTCCCCTCGCTTCCTCCTTATGCACTATAGGTGTGAGCAAGTGAAAAAAATGCCTACCGATGAAGTAAGAGGTGCTCTGGGGATCCCCGACGTCTTGGATATATCCGCTCTGGTTAATGTGAAGGGTAGTGGTATCCGCCGTGGAGTGGTTCAGTACCAGCGTCCACCCTCCTTCCTTGTCCCGGACTGTGCTGCCCAAGTCACATGTCACCTGATGGAGACAACAGCGAGGCGCCCTTAGTCTACTGCTTGTAGTTATAACATTGGTTTGGTCACCAGGTGTTCTTCTAGTCTGTATTAGGCATAAACTCGGAGGTTGATGTACAAATGATCATTGGTAATTTACAGAGAAGTGTTCGTCCATGACTAACTTCATATTAATATGAAACCAACAATTACAATAAAAAATTAAATATGTGAGCTTCGCATTTTATTAGCTATATAATAAGTAAGTAAGTAACCGTTGATTTTTTTAATTATTGAGAATATTTATAAATTATGAAACAAAACTTTACAATTTCTTGTTATACACAAAATATTATATATGAAAGAACTTTAAGTATATCACGTATCCTTCGATCCCACTTTGATAAACTTTTGAGTATACATAATACAAAGTTAAACTTTATTGTACAAGATTAGCAGCTCGGTCGTCAAAAAACTGAAACCCACGCGTGCGAGGTTTGGCCTCACACCCGTGGGGTCCCGGGTTCGAGTCTTCTAGTGCCCAGATGAATGGTAAGGCAACAATAACAATTCAGCGGTTATCTTTTCTGCCTCTACCCCACAAGGAGGAGTACTAAGTCCTACCTTGTTTAATGTTCTAATTAATGCCTTACTAAAATCAATCCCAACAGTCCGACAAACATCACTATCAGCTATGCAGATGACATCCTTGTACATACTAAAACTCACCGCAAAATGCAAACAATCTTAAATTGTATACATACAGTTTGTGAGAGCCTTAGTCTTGTAATTAACAGTGCTAAAACTAAGGTATTTAACAGACAAATTGGCCACCGCAAAAGTGGACCACGAAAACTTAAGAGAGATAACATACCAATAGACTATGTTTCTTCTTTCAAATACCTTGGTGTCTCTGTCCCTTGTACCTTAACTGCAGTCAATAAGTTACATCAACAATGTAGAGACAGACTCAAAGCTCTCAGAACTGCAGTGGGGTACAGCCCCAAATTCGGTGTAAATATGAGAATAGCAAAAATTATGTACTTAGCATATATAAGGTCTCTGATAGACTGTCATGCACCAGCTTTAGCCCTGCAAAATGGCAAAAGTATTAATAGACTGGAACAAATGCAAAACGATGCACTCAGAATTATACTTGGCTCTCCTATAACTACCAAAGTTCTCAATATGCGAAAAGAACTTAATATACTTAGCATTCAAGATTGAATATTTGAAATTAATCTTATGATGGGACTAAAGCTTCTGCGTGATTACAAAAAAATAACATTGTGTCAGACGAATTGTTAGAACACATACGTAATGGAACCAGCGAATCTAAATGGATTCAAAGAACAGCCACTCATATTAAAATGATGGGACTACACGATGTATATACAGATGAAAGAGTACAGCACTTCCTTCCACCCTGGCCGAGCGGACAGCACGCTGAACTTGTGATCCTATAGTCCCGGGTTCGATCCCGGGCGCCGGTGAAAAACAACAGGCAGAGTTTCTTTCACCCTATGCCCCTGTTACCTAGCAGTAAAATAGGTACCTGGGTGTTAGTCAGCTGTCACGGAATGCTTCCTGGGGGTGGAGGCCTGGTCGAGAACCAGGCTACGGAGACACTAAAGCCCCGAAATCATGTCAAGTTAACCTCAAGATAACCTAGCAGATAGTACCTTTTAACATCCTGACCCCTGCATACCCCACCAAGAAACTAATCACAAACAACCCTCATGCTAAGCTTGCTTGATAAATTAAGCACCATAGATGTGAGGAGATGGTTCACCAGCTCACTTACAATAGTGCTCTTATGCCTGTGGGAGCCAGTACACTTGTTAAGTGCACTTGTTAAGTGGGCGGAATTAAGTTTGGTAACCAACAACCGAAACATCTAGTGTTTGGGCTCATGTGAGAGCCCCAGTCACCAGCAGTCCATAAATGTTACCCTGGCCGGGGTGGCATGTCTGTGGACAGTGCTAGAGCTGATAGCATCATCTCATTGTATGGCATGAGGCTAGACTCAACTTTGCGCGGGAACAGCTGGGCCCAGGCATGGGTGAGCTGTGGGCCTCCCGCGCTCGCTGGCCACTTGTGTCATTGTCATGGAAACAGCCGCCATCTTAGTAAACATCTTGAGCCGCCATGTTGGTCGGCCATCTTGGAGTTGCCCTAGGGGCTATTCTACACCATCGCTGATTGGATAAGAGGGGTAGGCCGCTGTATGCCTTCCTCTCATTGGTTATTTCGAGAAGGATGTGGGGAAAGCCGGTGTGAGCCTCATTCTGAACACAGCTGCCACCTTGTCAAGACGCTCTCTGTACTCAATTCGGCCAAATTGAAGTATAGGGCGTCGTGGTGGCTGGACTACTCAACTGCTGATGCTTCCTGCTTCACCAACGACAGCGGTCGTCACAGAATCCGGCCGAAGTCGTCGCTTGGAGGGGTTTAAGACATTTTTGAGCCGGGGGGTAGGGATACAGTGATCTGGGATCGTGGGGAATGTGCATACGAGCAGCAACAGACTCGTAGATCCCATACCAGTGTTGATTAGACTTGCTAGTGCTCTGTAGCAGTCGATGGGAACGGGGAAATTCGTGTCAGTGTTAAGGCAAATTTCCCATGTTTGTGTGAGACGCTATCGTTGTGCGCATCACCTGGGTATGAACGCTTCACTTCACCGGTGAGTCGAGGGTGCGAACTCAGCCGTGTTGAGTGGGAGGGGGTTCGAGTGTGCGCCAATTTTTTCGAATAAATATCACGCCGCCGCCGCCCGGAGCGAGCCAGCCACCGGAAGCGGGGTGCCTGATGTATGGGAATTGTGTGTAGCCGGCAGTGTGAATGAGTAAGTACCTATGTGTGTATTTCTGGTGATTAGTAGTCTCTAAAGCTTGAATTCGAGGTCAAGTGTTCCGTCACATTGTCACGCAGCACCTGTTCAGGTGGAGTGAATTGTGGGCGAGGAGATATTCACCTTTGTGTCATCTTGCCAGTCCAGAGGGATTAAGTCTGGTGTACACGGACGTACAGTGTGTGTGTGTGTGTGTGTGGGTACACACGCAAACAGAGTATACATAGATTAGCCAAGGACTGAGAGGATGTCCATGTAATAATTATAATATTCCATTGTGGTAATCATTTTTGATCGTCCGTGGGACGGAGTGATATCATTTCCATGTGTGGTCTTGCAGGTGTGGAATTCCAACACTGAGCGCTCAGGTATGTGTAACGCCAGTGATTCCTGGCAATGATTATTGGGGAGTGTACCACAGTGTGGTCTTAATTTCTTGTATTGTTCCTAGGGCCGTGACAAGTGTGATTTATATAAATATATATTGTGGTTGCAGTATTAATTAACGTAATTTTGGTGAGTTTTGGTGAGTGACGTGGCTGTCTAGAGAGACCGCCACCGCTCTGTCGAGTAACGTAACTCTCGAGTGTGTTTATCGACATGCGTGATCGATAAATCACTCACCCATGTGATTTAAGGAGTGTGAGATTCTCCTTAGTGTTCCCAATAACGTTTGATAGCTGTAGGCTACATGTGTCAGCAGTAATTATATATATATATATATATATATATATATATATATATATATATATATATATATATATATATATATATATATATATATATGTATATATATATATATATATATATATATATATATATATATATATATATATATATATATATATATTTATATATATATATATATATAATCGTAGTGTCACGGTGCCCAGTGTTATTGTGTTATTTACTGTGAGGTGATTGATATATATTGACCAATGTTCTAGGGGTTATTGAGAGCATTGGGGTCATTTGCAACAGTAAGTAAGTGTGTGCAGTATCCTAATATTTGGAAATTAGAGTACTTGCCGTGTGTGTTATTGCAAAGGGGGTTGTTATTTGATGGTGATTGTTGCTAGTGTTGAGCATCACCGCATGTGATTGCAGTTCAGTAAAGCCATTGTGGGGCAGTGTTCTAGAGGGTTCATGTCCTGTATGTTATTTTACTAGATTCTGCAGTATTGTCATTGCAACCGGATTGTAACGTAAATCACTGTGATTTGTTAGTGTGATTTGTCATTGTCGTGGAGGAACTCAGCTGTAGACGAGTACTTGGATACACATATATTCTCCTGGTTATCTGGTAGGACATCGAAGTCCAGTATTCAGTGAGGTGATTGCGAGGCAATTAATATAACGTAACCAAGGGAACGCCCATTGCTTTAAGAGAATTTTTTCTTTGACAATTTGAGTAACGTAGAATGCGTTTGGGTTAATTTACGTTCCTGCAAGCAGCTACGGTAGTCTCGAGGAGCCTAGCCATCAGCCAGATAAGAATTAGAGTATTGTCTGTCGTAATTAACGGTCAGTGGGCCGGGTAATTGACGTGTTTCAGGAAGTAAAAGTAATTAACCTCGATCCTTGTTTGATCGACTCACACGAAGGCTACATTGTTCCATTAACGTAACGTCGTTATCTGCCCGGAAGTACCGGCACTTGATTGACTCGTGGGAGGTTTAGCGTCATTTTAGAATAACGTAAACGTGGGGCTAATTACTGTTATTAGCCACCTGAATTCGTCTGAGTATGGAAGGCTCAGACGGAAGTCATACCTTAATGTAAATTGCTGAGCCAGTGTGAAAGGTTGCATATTTTAATTGTTTAATTATTGATCTTGAGGATAGTAATTAATTACTCTAAAGGTAATCACGAGTGATTACCGTTCTCTTAGCACTTTGGACATTGTAAATCAGAGTTTACCATCGCTGAGTGATTAGTAACCGATTAACGTAAATTAACGTAACTAGTAAAGAGATTAATCAGCTGTCTGGAAGTACAGGGATTAATGGGATTTTCTCACTGAATGCTCAACGGGTAGAGTGTTGTGTAATTTCCGCATTACTAGTGACAGTTGTAAGAGTTGTTAATTTAACTTAAATGTTACCGTGTTATTAACGTAAATGTTATTGTGTTATTAACGTAAATGTTATTGTGTTATTAACGTAAATGTTATTGTGTTATTAGCGTAAATCAATTGTTATTGATTGTTGATCGTCCATGGGACGGAGTGTTAACGTAAGGATTAATTTGTAGAAGGGTGCTGGAGTTGCCAGTGAACCCATTAGTTATTGTGGTCATTGAAAGACTACTGATTTGATTGCATTGCAACCGCTGTTGCAGGAGTAGACTGCACTGAGGCGTAGAACAGTTAGGAGGTTACTGAAGACGTATTTCAGAACCTACTGTGTCATTTGTTGTAATTGTGATTATAGATCTGTTAGTTCTTGCTTGCTTGTTGATTCCTCTGTGGTCACGCTTATGTTCGAGTTAGTTCATTATGCAGTCCGAGGGGCTGGTGTCTAGCTGTCATTGATAGTGTCACAGGAAGGATTTCGAGGAACGTCATTGACATTTCTTTTTGTTTTGTTGTAATAGTTAGTACTTTATTGAATAAACTAAGTTGTTATGGTTAACACTGTCTTTTCGTTACACCCCTCACATTATTATTGTTATGCAAATGTTCTTCACACTCGACTAATAAAGTTGAGACTAATTCTGAGCTTTGGATCAAATATACGGCACCACACAACAATAAATTATTGTTGTGAGAGCCCGTGACCTACTCGTTAGATTCGCTTCGGCGATTGGCGAAGGTCAGCGGCCTAGTGGGGGGGATTTCAATTTTCATTGGGGTCTCGGCGTTTGCTCGCGCCTAGTCAATTGTTCATACATGGTCCCAAAGTGAGGAATGAGCTGTTTACTACACTGGTGTGTTAGCTAAGTAAGTCCTTCCTCCGGCGACCTAGTTGAATATCACGACAGGAATAAAGGTTAAAGAATAAAGAAAATTCTTAGAAATTTTCAGAGCTAAAATTCCTTATACCAATTTCAATTTATTCCACAAATTCTAATAAAAACTCTCACATCATGGCGCCCAACGTGGGGCCGTAGACTTTTGATTCATAATCAGAAAAGTAAGACTCATCAAGTTGAGAAACCTATGAAGAAAGGTGTGCAGAACATTGCAGAACAATATTGCTGTGGGTGTGTTTGTTGTCGGTTAGCAGGATTAGGTACACACACACGACACACACAGAATGGATGAGGATTATAGGGATAAGTACATATATCTGTATGTGACTAAGTATGGCGTGCTGCCAAAGGATAGAAACATTCGTACAGATGAGGAATGTCGGCGGTATGTTGAGGACCATAAAGCCTATGTACGGCGTCTATGTCTAGAAAGAGCAAACAGAAGTGATCTAGGGGACAAGGGAGTTCCCCTAGCCGACCGTGGTATAGTCGGTATGTCAGGGGGTGTGGGATTGAGTCCACCCAAGGAGAAGGAAGGGGAGTCGCGACCCCAGCCTAGGCCAAGGACTGATTCCTTGGGCCACAGAAACATTTCGTTAGAAGTAGTCAATCAGATACCAGAACAACCTCTCAGGAGGGGGACTGAACAACCCCAGGAGGAAATTACTTTAGAGTACCTAGCAGCTCAAGCTGATGCTATGGAACTGCAAGGAGTGGATAAGGCCAAATTTGTGGCCGACATGTGGAATGCCCACCACGAGAGATTGACTAGATTGGAAATTGCAAGAGTGCAATCCGAGGCAAGGACGGGGAGTCAAGCCCCTCCTGCCGCGCCAAGCTCAGAGGTACAGGCGCTGGAAGTAGAGATACCTCCTCTATTGCAAAGAGAGGAGAAGATCGATCCTAGGGATGCATACCTAGATCGATGTGTGACAAAGGTTGAACGGTTTACTCAAGCTCCAAGTAAGGGAGCCAAACCTAAAGAAAGTAAGTCTAAGGGACACCAACAGAAACCCAAGGTTAAGGGACCCAGGTGCTTCACATGCAACATGGCAGGTCACCGAGCAGCTAAGTGCCCGAGCAGCACTAGGCTTAAGACTAAGAAGGTGACCAAGGTGCAAGTTACAGGCATGAGTACCGTGGGAGGTGATGCCCTAAGACTTCCTCTAGTTCCTCGAGTTAACTAGAGGAAGAGTTAATGGGCAATGGACGAGTGTCTTTCGAGTCCGGGGTGCTACAGTTAACATGGTCAGGAGCAGTTTGGTTGAGCCTGAGAGTAGAACAGGTCGAACCCTCCGTGTCCAGTACCCAGATGGCACTGGTAAGGACATGGAAGAAGTGTCCGTATTGGTAGACACCCCATATATCAAAGGTAAGATCAAAGCTGCGCTAAGTAGAAAGGCAGAGTATGGACTTTTGATAGGTAATACTCCTGGTATAGGGAACCAGGTGGGTCTGTCCTGTGGAAATGACCCAGAGGAAACAGGAACAGGTGAGAGGAAGGTTAAACCCGCTGGCGTTGACACCAAGCGTCAGCCGGCCGGTCGAGCAGAGATCACCGCCGCCCAGACAGAAGAAGAGGTGCAGCAAGTGAAAGGAAACCGGAGCCATCCTTCTCTCCCTATTGCACAGAAAACGAGAACTGATTCAGAGGGACTCAGATGGGTATCACCAGCTGACGGCGATGTCACACGGCCGCCAGCTGAGGAAGTCAAGGTCGCCTCTTATCAGGCGAAAGATCAGGTTCATGAGGTAAAAGGAAAAAAGAGCAATTTTCCTCCTTTCATTTCACAGAAAACGGAGGTGAGCCCAGTGAGACGGGTGTGGCCAGGATCAGGTGATCTCGCCACGACCTGTCAGCCAGCCAGACCCGCGAGGGTTAACACCACTCAGGAGAGTAAACGTCTGTTTGATGTTACCAGTGGTGAGGCTAAGGTAGCTGTGGTTCCCACAAGTGAAGTGGATATTCTAGACCAATCTTTCAGGCTGTTGGAAGATCGTTCAGACAAACGAACGGTCGCTGAGAGATTGAAGAACGAGCAGGTCAGTGACCTAGTGCTCAGCGAGGGGCGAGGTTTGACAGCTGCTGAAGAGGCCTCAGTCCAGTCAACTCAGTCGGTAGAGCAACCCAGTCTGAGAGTGACAGACAGACAGGAAGAGAGACCCTGTCACCCGGAAGTCAAGACAGTCTGCTAACTGTCGGAATTGTGTTGGTAGGGTAGGGAAGGTGTGTAGTCTGTACTTCATTGGTAAGTCCATCCCTGTGTGCTACCTATTGTGTCCAGTACGACACAGATCTGTGGGGCGAGAGTGTGAAGGGACTGAGGAAGGGAAGCTGCGAGGCGTCGAGCCGGCTTAACCCGGACCCAGAACCTGAGCACGACCGCACTACGGTCAGGAAGTACCACCCTGGACGAGCCAGTGACGTCACATCTTGTCCCGCCAGCCACCGACGTCAAAAGAAAACGGATGAATCACCACCACCCAGCCGCCGTGCACTTAATTAAGAGCGCAAGTGTAAGTGGCTGGTGATTTAGATGAAATTTTCCTCCGGGAAATTTTATCTTATTCGTGGGAGGTTATGTGAGGAGATGGTTCACCAGCTCACTTACAATAGTGCTCTTATGCCTGTGGGAGCCAGTACACTTGTTAAGTGCACTTGTTAAGTGGGCGGAATTAAGTTTGGTAACCAGCAACCGAAACATCTAGTGTTTGGGCTCATGTGAGAGCCCCAGTCATCAGCAGTCCATAAATGTTACCCTGGCCGGGGTGGCATGTCTGTGGACAGTGCTAGAGCTGATAGCATCATCTCATTGTATGGCATGAGGCTAGACTCAACTTTGCGCGGGAACAGCTAGGCCCAGGCATGGGTGAGCTGTGGGCCTCACGCGCTCGCTGGCCACTTGTGTCGTTGTCATGGAAACAGCCGCCATCTTAGTAAACATCTTGAGCCGCCATGTTGGTCGGCCATCTTGGAGTTGCCCTAGGGGCTATGCTACACCGTCGCTGATTGGATGAGAGGGGTAGGCCGCTGTATGCCTTCCTCTTATTGGTTATTTCGAGAAGGACGCGGGGAGAGCCGGTGTGAGCCTCATTCTGAACACAGCTGCCACCTTGTCAAGACGCTCTCTGTACTCAATTCGGCCAAATTGAAGTATAGGGCGTCGTGGTGGCTGGACTACTCAACTGCTGATGCTTCCTGCTTCACCAACGACAGCGGTCGTCACAGAATCCGGCCGAAGTCGTCGCTTGGAGGGGTTTAAGACATTTTTGAGCAGGGGGGTAGGGGTACAGTGATCTGGGATCGTGGGAAATGTGCATACGAGCAGCAACAGACTCGTAGATCCCATACCAGTGTTGATTAGACTTGCTAGTGCTCTGTAGCAGTCGATAGGAACGGGGAAATTCGTGTCAGTGTTAAGGCAAATTTCCCATGTTTGTGTGAGACACTATCGTTGTGCGCGTCACCTGGGTATGAACGCTTCACTTCACCGGTGAGTCGAGGGTGCGAACTCAGCCGTGTTGAGTGGGAGTGGTTCGAGTGTGCGCCAATATTTTCGAATAAATATCACGCCGCCACCGCCCGGAGCGAGCCAGCCACCGGAAGCGGGGTGCCTGATGTATGGGAATTGTGTGTAGCCGGCAGTGTGAATGAGTAAGTACCTATGTGTGTATTTCTGGTGATTAGTAGTCTCTAAAGCTTGAATTCGAGGTCAAGTGTTCCGTCACATTGTCACGCAGCACCTGTTCAGGTGGAGTGAATTGTGGGCGAGGAGATATTCACCTTTGTGTCATCTTGTCAGTCCAGAGGGATTAAGTCTTGTGTACACAGACGTACAGTGTGTGTGTGTGTGTGTGTGGGTACACACGCAAACAGAGTATACATGGATTAGCCAAGGACTGAGAGGATGTCCATGTTATAATTATAATATTCCATTGTGGTAATCATTTTTGATCGTCCGTGGGACGGAGTGATATCATTTCTATGTGTGGTCTTGCAGGTGTGGAATTCCAACACTGAGCGCTCAGGTATGTGTAACGCCAGTGATTCCTGGCAATGATTATTGGGGAATGTACCACAGTGTGGTCTTAATTTCTTGTATTGTTCCCAGGGCCGTGACAAGTGTGATTTATATAAATATATATTGTGGTTGCAGTATTAATTAACGTAATTTTGGTGAGTTTTGGTGAGTGACGTGGCTGTCTAGAGAGACCGCCACCGCTCTGTCGAGTAACGTAACTCTCGAGTGTGTTTATCGACACGCGTGATCGATAAATCACTCACCCATGTGATTTAAGGAAGTGTGAGATTCTCCTTAGTGTTCCCAATAACGTTTGATAGCTGTAGGCTACATGTGTCAGCAGTAATTTTATATATATATATATATATATATATATATATATATATATATATATATATATATATATATATATATATATATATATATATATATATATATATATATATATATATATATATATATATATATATATATATATATATATATATATATATAATCGTAGTGCCACGGTGCCCAGTGTTATTGTGTTATTTACTGTGAGGTGATTGATATATATTGACCTATGTTCTAGGGGTTATTGAGAGCATTGGGGCCATTTGCAACAGTAAGTGTGTGCAGTATCCTAATATTTGGAAATTAGAGTACTTGCCGTGTGTGTTATTGCAAAGGGGATTGTTATTTGATGGTGATTGTTGCTAGTGTTGAGCATCACCGCATGTGATTGCAGTTCAGTAAAGTCATTGTGGGGCAGTGTTCTAGAGGGTTCATGTCCTGTATGTTATTTTACTAGATACTGCAGTATTGTCATTGCAACCGGATTGTAACGTAAATCACTGTGATTTGTTAGTGTGATTTGTCATTGTCGTGGGGGAACTCGGCTGTAGACGAGTACTTGGATACACATATATTCTCCTGGTTATCTGGTAGGACATCGAAGTCCAGTATTCAGTGAGGTGATTGCGAGGCAATTAATATAACGTAACCAAGGGAACGCCCATTGCTTTAAGAGAATTTGTTCTTTGACAATTTGAGTAACGTAGAATGCGTTTGGGTTAATTTACGTTTCTGCAAGCAGCTACGGTAGTCACGAGGAGCCTAGCCATCAGCCAGATAAGAATTAGAGTATTGTCTGTCGTAATTAACGGTCAGTGGGCCGGGTAATTGACGTGTTTCAGGAAGTAAACGTAATTAACCTCGATCCTTGTTTGATCGACTCACATGAAGGCTACATTGTTCCATTAACGTAACGTCGTTATCTGCCCGGAAGTACCGGCACTTGATTGACTCGTGGGAGGAGTAGCGTCATTTTAGAATAACATAAACGTGGGGCTAATTACTGTTATTAGCCACCTGAATTCGTCTGAGTATGGAAGGCTCAGACGGAAGTCATACCTTAATGTAAATTGCTGAGCCAGTGTGAAAGGTTGCGTATTTTAATTGTTTAATTATTGATCTTGAGGATAGTAATTAATTACTCTAAAGATAATCACGAGTGATTACCGTTCTCTTAGCACTTTGGACATTGTAAATCAGAGTTTACCATCGCTGAGTGATTAGTAACCGATTAACGTAAATTAACGTAACTAGTAAAGAGATTAATCAGCTCTCTGGAAGTACAGGGATTAATGGGATTTTCTCACTGAATGCTCGACGGGTAGAGTGTTGTGTAATTTCCCCTTTACTAGTGACAGTTGTAAGAGTTGTTAATTTAACGTAAATGTTACCTTGTTATTAACGTAAATGTTATTGTGTTATTAACGTAAATCAATTGTTATTGATTGTTGATCGTCCATGGGACGGAGTGTTAATGTAAGGATTAATTTGTGGAAGGGTGCTGGAGTTGCCAGTGAACCCATTAGTTATTGTGGTCATTGAAAGACTACTGATTTGATTGCATTGCAACCGCTGTTGCAGGAGTAGACTGCACTGAGGCGTAGAACAGTTAGGAGGTTACTGAAGACGTATTTCAGAACCTACTGTGTCATTTGTTGTAATTGTAATTATAGATCTGTTAGTTCTTGCTTGCTTGTTGATTCCTCTGTGGTCATGCTTATGTTCGAGTTAGTTCATTATGCAGTCCGAGGGGCTGGTGTCTAGCTGTCATTGATAGTGTCACAGGAAGGATTTCGAGTAACGTCATTGACATTTCTTTTTGTTTTGTTGTAGTAGTTAGTACTTTATTGAATAAACTAAGTTGTTATGGTTAACACTGTCTTTTCGTTACACCCCTCACATTATTATTGTTATGCAAATGTTCTTCACACTCGACTAATAAAGTTGAGACTAATTCTGAGCTTTGGATCAAATGTATGGCACCACACAACAATAAATTATTGTTGTGAGAGCCCGTGACCTACTCGTTAGATTCGCTTCGGCGATTGGCGAAGGTAAGCGGCCTAGTGGGGGGGATTTCAATTTTCATTGGGGTCTCGGCGTTTGCTCGCGCCTAGTCAATTGTACATACATGGTCCCAAAGTGAGGAATGAGCTGTTTACTACACTGGTGTGTTAGCTAAGCAAGTCCTTCCTCAGGCGACCTAGTTGAATATCACGACAGGAATATAGGTTAAAGAATAAAGAAAATTCTTAGAAATTTTCAGAGCTAAAATTCCTTATACCAATTTCAATTTATTCCACAAATTCTCATAAAAACTCTCAGAATAGAACACATTCGCAATACACAAACTGAAAACAACATCGCACAGACGATATACACTGACGGATCACTTAATACAGCTACAGAGAGTGCAGGAATTGCTGTTATTGCTCATCAGCCCGATGGCAGCACAATTCAAGGGAATATAAGAATTAATAACTGGGTATCCACAATACGAGCTTGGTAGCAATACTGTTAGCACTCGAAATTATTGACAACACTGAAGAAGACAGCTTAATTATTTCCGATTCCCTTTCCTCATTACGAGCAATAAACAGTTTGCAATCAAGTAATAACGTGCTTGTCTCAGAAGCCAGACATAGATATATAAGCATACTTAGCAAGATGCTAAATATAAAAATGTGGATTCCTTCTCACATTGGCCTGCAGGAACATAATAAAGTTGACGCCCTTGCTAAGGTTCTAGTAAATAAATAAAGTATTGCACGGAATCTTGAGTTATCAAATAGGTCCCTTAAAAGAGTTATTAGACGAAAACCCCTGGATGAATTTGAAGAAAGTAAAACAGTGCAAACTGGAACTAGCAGGTCCATTGTTTATCAAAATGAAATGTGTGAAGTAAAACATGTGTATGGGGCAAGTAACAGAGTCAGTAGAATAACAGACGTTGTCACAGCTCAAATAAGACATGCATGCATACGAAAAAGACTAAGCATACACAAATAGATCTCTTCTGTGCCTCTCCCCCTTTCTCCCAAGAGCTCTACCCCTAATCTCCCCATACACATACTCCGCACGCACACGCACTCACGCACGCACACACGATCTCTTCCCCATCTCACTCTACCAAAATACTCCCCCCTGCAACTGACCAGAAATACACACATACATTACCCCCCCCCCCCTTTTTCACACTTCCTCTGTAGCATACCAGATACCCCCCCCCTACACCCAATCCCCTCCCACTCAGTGGGACCCCCCCCCCCTTCCCACTCTCTTACTCCCTCCCATCATCAGACCACCTGACCTGAAGTGTCATCTCCGCCCCCTCCCCCCCCCAAGTTTCCTACGCATCCCCTCCACTACACACACACACACGCGCGCGTGCGTGAACACGCACACGCACGCATGCATTCGCACGCACACACACATACAACAAACACACTTACACATAAACACAAACACACGAACAAGAAAAAGCCAGGACGTTTTTTCCCCCAGCCAGGAAAAATGATGGAGGGACATCACCAAATACAGGACAGAGGAGAATGGTGGATATTACCTTTTAATGGCTCAATCAGACATTAGGGGGATTCGGCAGAGACCTGCAGGCAATGCAAATGGGGTTCAACAGAGACCTGCAAGAAATGAAAATGGGATTGAGCAGAGACCTGCAGGACATGCAAACATTAATACAGTGCCAAAGGAGTGAGTTAGAGGAAGTCAGAGAGGAGATAAAGAGACTCAGGGAAAATTAGAATTCAAACCAGCACATTGTATGCAACCTCCTGGAAACAGGGGACGAAGCTGATGGAAGGCTCCTTCCAGGGGGATTCTCTTTTGCAGAAATACTGCAAAACAGCCCAAGTGCCAAGGCTGCTTTAGAGGCAGCAGCTATGAAAGCAGCTACCTCTCAAGAAGCTGCAAAATGCACTGAACAAATGCTGGAATGGAAACGAATTGTTATAGTTGTAGAAGTACAGGAACCAGAGGGATCCAATAGGGAGGAGTGGAGAAGGAGGGACCGAGCAACTATGACAGAGTTCTTGAAGGGACTTGAAGTTCTTGAATATGGAGGAGGCAAATGGAAACATTGAGAAGGTTTTCAGGCTGGGCATCTACAAGAAGGAAAGGAAACGATTGATAAAGGTAGTGCTCACGAACGAGGCAACAAAGGAGAAAATCCTATCCAGGAAAAGCAGACTTATGAGGTTAAGGGGATACAAGGATGTCTTTCTGCAAAGGGACTGTTACGAACCTTACCTCCTGTGGAGGTTGGTTTCGGTTGTAAAATGTTCGTGGACACAGGGAGAGTGTATATTAATACAAAATCTCCAGCTGAGATCAGAGAGGCCGTGAGTCATCATTATTACTCCGCCCAGTAAAGTAGTGCCTTCTCAGCTGGAGATCATCAGAAATAATGTGAACTTGAATAGCTTTACTATGTAAGGGAAAAATGGACTCTATAAAAAAGTATGCATGGGGGAATATAGTAAATAAAATCATTAATGTGTTTGATAGCATATGTAAAGAGTAGAGTATTAAGGGGCGATGATGCAAGAGAGGGGGACGCCATCTTGACTGAAAGGGGAGGTGTAGCGCTGCCGACCGTTCCTGCTATTTGAGGGGTTTTCTCCGGCCGTTCAGTCAGATAAGCCTATCCTTGTCTATATCCAGGGTTGCAAGATTGGGTAGAGTAATATTGCAGAAGTTGGAGAGGTTTTATAAGAGTCCAGGTTTCCTAGAGGCAAAAATATGGGTCATTGGATGGTAGCGGTTTGTGGCTGGGTGCATGACACCAGGAATGGGACAGTGAGCCGTGGGGTGGTCAGAGCCACTCGAGTTATAATACATAGTGATCTTATGTTGTAAGGAAAACGCCTTGTTAAATGTAATCCTGTGACTTGTACGTATAAATTTGTGACGTGTTCTAGGCTGTTTCCCTTACCCCTCATACACCCTAGACAACCTGGTAAGGACCACCACCACCAAGCTCTCACTAGCTCTCTATGACAACAAAAACGTATCACTGCTGATAACATCAGTAACACACCCACCGTGATAAAATTGGGTAGCCTGTCCGAGAGCACCTTACATATTGAGCAGCCTGATCGAAAGCCTAATAAAAGTGGATAGCCTGTAGATGTAACCTGATATAAAAATTGTGTAACTTATTTTTTTTTTACTTTAACTTGTGTAGATATTTAGAATATTTTTAATATTGGTATAATATGAATATGTACTTCATAACTTATTTATGTACATCTTATTAATCTTTATGAAAAGTGTTTTAAGAATTTTTGTGGGTGTTCTCGACTGCAAAAAAATTACCAGTTGACAGGGTAGTCAAGTAAACTAAGCACTGTCCTTATAAGTTTTCAAAACAAATTCTCAGCCTAAAAAGAGAAAGGTGGGTGCAGAATTATAAATTATGCTGGAGTCTGCTGTATCTTAGCACACTAAAAAATGGATTTGGTAGCACAACAAATTGTCCACAATCCAAGTGTTGAGGGTTTGAAAGCGGCAAAAAAGTCTATCCTAGTGGCTGTTGGCAATCACTATGGACTATTATTGCACATGGGAATGGTGAAGACGGAACTGCTAAGAGAAATAATGATACACTGGGTAGATGAGCAAATTCTCCCACAGGAAATATTAGAGCAGTCCCCGTCCACCAGTGGTGCAAATGTTGTAACTACAGGAAAGGTAGAGACTCAGATGCAGTGGTAGGCAGAATTGGAACTAAAGAAGTTGCAGTTTGAGGCAGAGCAAGCTCAGAAGAGGATAGAGGCAGAGCAAGCTCAAGAACTAGCTATGAAGAGGTTAGAAGTGGAGCTAGCTCAGAAAAAGATAGAGTTACAGATTAGGCTAGTAGATTTGGGAATTAGATCAGAAAATACCGGTGTTGACGATTTGAGAACACCTGGGCAGTTAAAGATTCACAAAAATGTCAAGTTTCCTCTATTCTGTGAGTCTGACCCAGACCAATTCTTCATACATTTTGAAAAGTTGGCACAGAGTAGGGAGTGGCCTGAAACACAATGGGTATCTCTTCTTCAAGGTCAGTTGGTGGGAAAGGCACAGAAGATATTTGCAGCTATGCCTTTGAGTAACAGTTTTGACTATGATAAGGTAAAAGAAGCCATCCTTACTGCTTATCAACTTGTTCCTGAGGCTTATAGGCAGAAGTTTAGATAACTGAGACGAGACCCAAGTCAAACCTTGGTAGAATTTGCACAAGAGAAATATCACATGTTTAATAAATGGTTAGATGCAGAAAAAATTAGGGATCTGGACTCTCTTAAAAATTTACTCCTAGTAGAAGAATTTTTATCTTGCATACCTTCTAATGTGGCTTTGTATTTGGCAGAGAAATTACCCAGAGATATCTATGAGTTGGCTAAATTAGCAGATGAATATGAGTTGATGCATAAAGTAATTTATTAAAATAAAATTCAATCAAATAGACAAGGATCTGGTCGAGCAGTAAACTCCTCAGTCAGATTTGGGTCCCACATGTACCCAACAGCAGGTCAAGGAAACACTTTTTCAAAGGTGCCAGGTGGTAAAGAGAGTAATATGAAACCCAAAGAGGATCACACCAGTAATAAGCCTCACCCAGAGTTGAAACAGTGTTCCTACTGCCATAGGAAGGGTCATGTTGTAAAGAGTTGTTGGTTTCTCCACCCAGAAAAGAGGCCTATGGCACTCACAATGTGTGATGGGAGGAAAACCAAATGTGTAACAAAAATAATGGGGAAAAAAGCACTTGCTATAAATCATTTTGGACAGTTTATATCAAATAGGAAATTACAGTGTGCAAATGGTTTGTGGCATGATGTTAAAATTTTGAGGGATACAGGAGCATCCCAATCTTTATTATTAGAGAGTGTGTTAGAATATATACAGTCTACAGAAACTGCGGAGGTAATGATTATACAGGGAATCACAGGAGATTTCCAGACTGTACACTTGAGAGAAGTAAACCTAGACTGTGATTTTATTAAAGGCAAAAGTTTAGTAGGTGTTAGTCCTAAATTGCCAGTTGCTGGCATTGATCTAATTGTGGGGAATGATCTTGCTGGTAATAGAGTTAAAAGAGATGACCACCCAATAATGCTAACTAAGCCAGAGGTGATTAGGGCATGGACAGATCCTGAGGACAAGGTAATGTACCCAGTATGTGCCGTGACCAGTCAAAACAGAGTCTCAAATATCACAAACTCCCAATAATGTAAGTCAGGAGACAAAATTAGAGGTTAACAAATCAAATAGTGAAGTGGATCTTTGCGACACTTTTATGGCCAAGTTGGAAGAAGCAGATGGGAACAGAATGGGGAGCACCTCCACCAAACCACCTAGGAAAAGGGGTAGGGGAGAGTGTAGTCCAGTTACCACATCTTTCTCTTCAGACTTGAGATCAAAATCAAATTTTATTCATCAGCAAAGAACTGAACCTACGTTGACTGACTTGCATAATAAGGCAGTAACTGAACTAGAAGCAGAATCGGAGGCTATGACTTATTACTACACTAAAGAGGTGTTGATGCGGAAGTGGAGACCTAGGAGCTCACCTGTGTCACACACTTGGGAGGTAGTTAATTAAGTAGTCCTACCGAGGAGTTATAGAGAAAAAGTGCTAAGTGTAGCCCATGATTCACTAATAGGCGGTCATCAGGGTATTGCAAAAACATATAATAAAATAAGCAAGTACTTTACCTGGCCTGGATTAAAGAAAGATGTCATCCAGTATTGTAATGAATGTCCATTATGTATAAAAACTGGCAAACCAAAACAGGTAATACCAAAAGCTCCTTTACAGCCAATTGTGGTAGCCGAGGAACCTTTTACCCATATTATTGTTGATGTAGTAGGCCAATTGCCTAGACCCAAGAGTGGTAATATGTATATCATCACCATGATGTGTCAGACTACACGCTTTCCTGAGGCATTCCCTGTGAGAAATGCTACAACGAAAGTGGTAGTAAGGCACATAATGAAATTTTGTACTATTTTTGGTTTACCAAAAGTAATACAGACAGATAATGAGGCAAATTTCACTTCCAAAGGTTTTCAGCAGTATTGTGGGGAGTTTGGCATCCTCCATAAGACTTCCACTATTTACCATCCTGAGAGCCAAGGTGCTTTGGAAAGGATGCACCAAACCCTTAAGCAAATGCTGAGAACCAGTTGCATGGAAACTGGAAGAGACTGGGATGATGGTCTTCCACTGATGCTCATGGCACTGAGGGATACTTATCAGGAGTCCCTGGGGGTGTTCACCCAACTCATTAGTTTTTGGCCATGAGGTGAGAAGTCCACTAACCATCTTAAGAGATAACTTGGTTGGAAATCCAAAGAGTGTTATGCAGGTAAACTATATTCATGACTTACAAGATAAGTTAAATAAAAAGAGGGCTAAAGCCTTAATTCAACTTAAAGAAGCTCAAGGAAAAATGAAGGCACAGTACGGTAAAAAGACAAAGCAACGACATTTTGAGGCAGGTGATAAAATGGTGGTACTAATGGCACGACAGGGACCAACATTGTTGCATAGGTTCCAAGGTCCTTATACAGTGATAAAGAAACTCAGTCCCACCAATTATGTAATCCAAACACCTGATCTCAAGAGAAAGGAAATAGTAGTGCATGTGAATAGGATGAAACTAACACAGAAGGGAACTACCAGTACCAACCAGGTGCTTAGTGTAACCCATGTAGATGAGAATAATGGGGAATGTGATTTTAATAGTGTACCTAATGCTCATGTACCTTATTTTAGCAATGGGGAGTGGTTGGCTAATGTCCAGAAAATGGTGGAACATTTGTCATCAGAGCAGAAGCAGGACTTGGAGCAGTTGCTGACTTCTCATGCAGACATCTTTGGCGATATTCCCACCCAGACTACAGTTATTCACCACGACATCGAGGTGACCGACAACCAACCAGTCAAGTCACACCCATATAGAGTCAACCCTACCAAGTTAAATCTCATCCGGAAAGAAGTCGACTACATGCTTCAACATGGATTGGTGAGACCTAGAAGCAGCAATTGGAGTAGTCCTTGTATTTTGGTTCCAAAGAAGGATGGAACTCAGAGGTTGGTCATTGACTACCGTAAGCTAAATGTAATGACTGTTGATGATAATTTTCCAATGCCCAGATTAGATGATTGTATTGACAGTGTTGGTAAAGCCAAGTTTGTAACCAAACTAGATTTGTCAAAAGGGTGCTGGCAAATTCCCTTAACACCAAGAGCTCGAGAGATGAGTGCATTTATAACTGCAGATGGGTTGTATGAATTCACTGTAATGCCTTTTGGGCTGAAAAATGCCCCAGCAACTTTCCAGCGTCTTATGAACTTAGTGTTAAAAGACTTACCACAATGTAGAGCTTACTGGGATGATATTGTAATATTTCACAATAATTAGGAGGACCACATGAAAGGTTTAGCTCAACTATTAAAATGCCTAAAGGAGGCTAATTTAATTGTAAACTTACATAAATGTACTTTTGCCAGAGCTAGTATTTCTTACTTAGGATATGAAGTGGGAAATGGGAAGGTGTTACCACTCAAAAATAAAGTAAATGATATATTAGAGTATCCAGTGTTGACTAGCAAGAAGGAGGTACAAAGATATCTAGGAATGTGTGCTTATTATAGGAAGTTCTGTAAAAATTTTGCAGCAATTGCAGCTCCTTTGACAAACTTGCTATGTAAAAATGTAAAGTTTAGATAGTCTCAGGAATGTCAGGATGCATTTACTACACTAAAAGGAATGTTGTCATCTGGTCCAGTGTTAGCTACTCCTGACTACTCTAAGCCATTCAAACTATATATAGATGCTTCGGACTGGGGTGGTGGTTCTGTGCTAATGCAAGAAGATGATGAGGGTATTAATCATCCAATACATTACTATTCTAAAAAAATGACTAAATGTCAACAGAATTACTCCACAGTGGAGAAGGAGGCTTTATCATTATTATTAGCTGTTAAAAAATTTGACATTTATTTATCAGCCAATACTGTTGAAGTGTTTACTGACCACAACCCCTTAACATTTATTGCTAGCATGAAGAATTCCAACCAGAGAATATTAAGGTGGTCTTTATTGCTGCAAGAGTACAATCTGGTCATCAAACATATTCCAGGAAAATTAAATGTAGTAGCAGATGCACTTTCTAGATTGCCAAAACCTGGGTGACTTAGGGTTGTACTATTGCTCAGAGATGTATACATTCTTGTGTATCTAGTGTTTATTATATATCATTTACTGTTTCTTTACAATTACTATGAAATCTGTTTGAGGTGTTAATTTTATGTGAAAAAAGGTGAAATTCCTTTAAGAATTTCCCTTTTATTTGCTCCATGGCTTAGGAGGGGTGTTACGAACCTTACCTCCTGAGGAGGTTGGTTTCGGTTGTAAAATGTTCGTGGACACAGGGAGAGTGTATATTAATACAAAATCCCCAGCTGAGATCAGAGAGGCCGTGAGTCATCATTATTACTCCGCCCAGTAAAGTAGTGCCTTCTCAGCTGGAGATCATCAGAAATAATGTGAACTTGAATAGCTTTACTATGTAAGGGAAAAATGGACTCTATAAAAAAGTATGCATGGGGGAATATAGTAAATAAAATCATTAATGTGTTTGATAGCATATGTAAAGAGTTGAGTATTACGGGGCGATGATGCAAGAGAGGGGGACGCCATCTTGACTGAAGGGGGAGGTGTAGCGCTGCCGACCGTTCCTGCTATTTGAGGGGTTTTCTCCGGCCGTTCAGTCAGATAAGCCTATCCTTGTCTATATCCAGGGTTGCAAGATTGGGTAGAGTAATATTGCAGAAGTTGGAGAGGTTTTATAAGAGTCCAGGTTTCCTAGAGGCAAAAATATGTGTCGTTGGATGGTAGCAGTTTGTGGCTGGGTGCATGACACCAGGAATGGGACATTGAGTCGTGGGGTGGTCAGAGCCACTCGAGTTATAATACATAGTGATCTTATGTTGTAAGGAAAACGCCTTGTTAAATGTAATCCTGTGACTTGTACGTATAAATTTGTGACGTGTACTAGGCTGTTTCCCTTACCCCTCATACTCCCTAGACAACCTGGTAAGGACCACCACCACCAAACTCTCACTAGCTCTCTATGACAACAAAAACGTATCACGGCTGATAACATCAGTAACACACCCACCGTGATAGGGACATGCAGAGAAAAGGGTGGGGATATGGGAGCCACAGGACTCAGTTCATTGTCTCCAGGAACCTCAGAGGGGAGTGGGAATCCTCCCACCAGCAGGCCAGCACCCCCAGGGAGGATTGTAACAGAAGCCTCCCACCAACCAACTCTCAGCCATCCCCCACCATTCACATGCACCTCAAGGTCAGCACTGTGGAGAAATGCCTGACAGACAACTGGAACATTAACTAACACAGTGCACAGTTACAAACCCATTAAGATTCAACAGAGCAGAAGAAGTTGTTAAACACATTTGGCAAAATCTTACTGAAGCGACCATACGAGTCATAAATACTCATACTCCACCCAAATAAAACAGAAACAAGCAACACTTAGTGGGCCAGCCAGAGGCTTATGGCCTACACAGGAATATCCCTGCAAAAAAAGCACCTCCCCACACAGTAAAGTCCCCCTTTAGACCATGCCCCCCATGTTCCCTGACCCCAGACCCCCCCCCCCATGTTCCCCCATGCCCTTTTTCTTCCCCAACCCCTACCCTAGATCTTCACTGTTCCTGCACCCCCATGCCCGTCCCTGTTTCTCCAGCCTGAGCCCTTCCCAGTTTTCCCACCCTAAGCTCTTCTCCGTACCCCACGCCCCTCCCTCCCAGCCTCCCCCCCCCCTCCCCTGGCTCCCCTCCCCTCCCCATCCCTTGACCTCCCTGTCAGCCCACCCTAGTCTACCCTGCATACCCCAACCCGTGACCTCCCACCACATGCCCCTCCAGCTCCCCCATCCCATGTCTCAACTAACCCCCAACCCCGGACCCCCTCAGCCGCATCACGTCAGACTCCCCCTAGCCCCCCTTGTTCCAGATCCTTCCAGCCCCCTCACACCCCAGACCCCCAAGTCCTCCTTCCTAGGCTCACCCATCCCAGACATCCCTTGCCACCAGTGGAATCAACAAAAACTGAGAATGGACAGAAGAGAGTCAGCTTCAAGGTCATGTACTCGAACATAGATGGGATTACAAACAAGGCTAGTGAACTTAGGGAAAGAACACAAGAAGTAAACCCAGATGTAAATAGACTCACAGAAACAAAACTCTCAGTGAACGCTCAGTGAAGTCCTCTCTCAGAAGAAGAAACTCTCAGTGAAGTCCTTCCCATAACGAATGCGGTGTTTCCCCAGGACTACACTGTAATAAGGAAAGAGAGGGAAGGAAGGGGAGGAGGCAGAGTGGCTCTTCTGATGAGAAAGGAATGGAGTTTCGAGGAGATGGTTATTCCGGGCTGCAAAGGGTTCAGAAACTTCATAACAGGCACCATGACTATGGGAGGACCAAGAGTAGTAGTAGCAGTGATAAATAACCCACCACCAAATGAAAGAAGAAACAACATGGCAGTTAACATTATCATTGAGAGAGCAGCCGCTGCTGCCTGTGGAAACCGATCCTATCTGCTCATCATGTGGGACCTTAATCAGGGATGGATAGACTGGGAAAACAGGGAACCACATAGAGGTGAGGAAACATGGAGAGCGAAACTGCTGGAGGTGACGACTAGAAACTTTTTAAGTCACCATGTCAAGGGTCCCACGAGAATGAGAGGCAATGATGAACCAGCAAGACTCGACCTGGTATTCACTCTGAACGATTCAGACATAAGGGAAATCGGTCATGAAGCCCCGGTGGGTATGAGTGATCACAGTGTACTGTTGTTTGAATATCTGGTAGAAGAAGGGTTAATGTACTCAAGAAAGGGACCAGGAAGCAAGAGGCTGGCATTCCGGAAGGGAAACTATGAGGAGATGAGAAAATTCCTAACTGAAATAGCTTGGAAAAAAGAGCTCAAAGGAAAGACGGTTCAAGACATGATGGACTACATCGCACAGAAGTGTATGGAGGCAGCAGACAAGTTCGTCCCAGTCCAAAAGGAAAAAAATGAAATGGAGATGAGAAACCCATGGTTTAATCAGAGTTGCAAGCTAGCAAAGCAGCTAAGTAAAGGGGCGTGGAGAAACTATAGAAACAACAGAACACTAGAGAGGAGAGAAAGATACCAGAGCGCCAGGAATGAATACGTCAGGGTGAGAAGAGAGGTAGAGAGGCAATATAAAAATGACATAGCGAGCTAGGCAAAGACTCAACCCAAACTGTTGCATAGCCACATAAGGAGGAAAACAACAGTGAAGGAACAGGTAATGAAACTGGGGATAGGGGCAGAAAGATTTACTACAAACGACAAGGAAGTGGGTGAGGAACTCAATAAGAAATTCCAGGAAATCTTCACCTCAGAGCAAGGTACTGAGCTGCCAGAGCTGTCATACTCTTGTTCCAGATATAAGGGAGGGAACATCAAACCAGGCACCACTAGAGGAGTTTGTGATTACCAGTGGGGAGGTGAGGAAGCATCTGCTAGATTTGGACGTGACAAAGGCTATAAGCCCGGATGGAATATCACCATGGATTCTAAAGGAGTGAGCAAAAGGTCTGTGCCTACCACTCTCCATTGTGTACAACAAGTCACTGGTAACAAGTGAACTGCCAAAAATTTGGAAGACGGCCACGTAGTCCCAATATACAAGAAGGGTGATAGGCAGGAGGCACTGAACTACTGGCCAGTGTCCCTAACTTGCATTCCTTGCAAGATGATGGAAAAGATTGTGCGAAAAAAGCTAGTGGGACATCTGGAGCGGAAGAACTTTGTAACACAACAGCCGCATGGGTTCAGAGATGGCAAATCATACCTAACAGGATGAGTTCTATGACCAGGCAACAAAAATCAAGCAAGAGAGAGAGGGCTGGGCAGACTGCATATTTCTAAACTGCCAGAAAGGTTTTGACACATTACCACATAAAACACTAGTGCACAAACTGGAGATGCAGGCAGGAGTGAAAGGGAAGGTACTCCACTGGATAAGAGCAACAGGACACAGCGAGTCACCGTGAGGGGTGAGATCTCGGAGTGGCGGGGAGGCACCAGTGGAGTCCCACAGGGATCAGTCCTTGGACCTATACTGATTCTGATATACGTAAATGATCTCCCAGAAGGAATTGACTCGTTCCTCTCAATGTTTGCTGATGATGCAAAAATTATGAGAAGGATCAGGACAGAGGAGGATAGTATGAGGCTACAAGATGACCTAGACAAACTGAAGGAATGGTCCGACAAATGGCTACTAAAGTTCAACCCAAGTAAATGTAAGGTAATGAAACTACGAGGAGGAACTAGGGGCCAATCACTGGATACCGAATGGGATATGAAGTCCTTCACGAAACTGAGAGTGAGAAAAATCTGGGAGTTGATATCACGCCAAACCTGTCTCCCGAAGCCCACATCAAAATAATAATATCAGCGGCCTATGCGAAGCTGGCTAACATCAGAACTGCTTTCAGAAGCTTGTGTAAGGAATCCTTCAGAACCTTGTATACCACATACGTAAGACCAATCCTGGAGTATGCAGCCCCAGCGTGGAGCCCGTATCTAGTCAAGCATAAGACGAAGCTGGAAAAAGTTCAGAGGTATGCCACTAGGCTAGTCCCAGGACTAAGAGGCATGAGTTATGAGGACAGACTACGTGAAATGCACCTCACGTCGCTGGAAGACAGAAGAGCTAGGGGAGACATGATCACCACATACAAAATTCTCAGGGGAATTGACAGGGTGGACAAGGATGGATTATTTAACACGGGTGGCACACGCACAAGGGGTTACAGGTGGAAACTGAGTACCCAAATGAGCCACAGAGACATTAGAAAGAACTTTTTCAGTGTCAGAGAAGTTAATAAATGGAATGCACTAGGAAGTGATGTGGTGGAGGCTGACTCCATACACAGTTTCAAATGTAGATATGACAGAGCCCAGTAGGCTCAGGAATCTGTACATCAGTTGATTGACGTTTGAGAGGTGGGACCAAATAGCCGGAGCTCAACCCCCGCAAGCACAATTAGGTTAGTACTTGGCTAAAAGTATCTCAGGCAGTACGAATTATATAGGGATCTAGATAAAGTAAAGTGTAAAATGTGTGTGTGGACAAAGACAGAGACATACACTCGAACATTATATCTTGGATTGTAGTAAAATTGAGCCTTTATAGATAAATCTGAGCTCACGCTGTGTGATATGGCAACCCATCTTATTACAAGGATAAAATACTCGAAATTCTTGCACTGTATCCATATTTCGCTTTCAGTAGATAAACGACATAAGAGATTAAGAAACAAGTTGTGTATTGTGACGATTAATAATAAACAGCAGCACCCCAATGACTCTGTATTATCTCAATTGATCAAACAATTCTGTGTTAGCGATAAGACCTTCCATCAATGTATAATGACTTACTGTATATATATAGCTCTTGAAATAGAACATTCTCTGTAACAATAAGGTGTGACATAGTAAGTATAGGGTGTGAAGGATAGATATAATTGTTTATGTAATAATCTAAGATGAGGTCTGATAAATACCTTTTGTGCCCTCTGTAATGCTTTTTGCGCTACCGCTCACAGGATGAGTATGGGGTGCACAATAAACTAGCCGCCTCCGGCGGCAACAATAAAAAACCCTCTACTCTTCACAGACTCCGTCTAGTCAGTCTATATAGTCGTAATGGCTTGGCGCTTTCCCTTGATAATTCCCTCCATCCGTCTGGTCGAATCAGCTCTTTATTAATTTATATTTTTATTTATTATTTATAAATATTCAAGAAGCTCTGATACACAACATACCCAACATGAACCTTAGTCCTGGCATTGCTGCTGTTGACTCTTCCCTTTCAAAATACGTACTAACCTTCTTAACACATGCGACCTGACAAAAGCCTACCCTTTTTCTTCCCTTCCTCTTATTCTTACCTCTTCGCATTCTTACCTTTCACCTTACCCTTCTTCTAGAAGTTACCGTCTATCAAAATATTAAACAAATAAGCGTGAAAATCCATGAACAAATGTGTTCAACATATACTGAATAGACAATGATCACGCGTTTTATACAGAGTAAATTGAGACCTTTCTGAGTTTTAATACGTTGTAAGTAATTTCCAGCAATATATAGTTTTACCTAGCTTAACACATTATGATGCAAGTGATCGATGAAATTTCCATTAGGATCAGGTACTTTTATATTATATTTTTGCTGTTAAGGCTGAGTAATAAGCACTTTTAAATACTGAGTATATAATTTCTTGTGAATGTTCAATACTTTATTTTCAGATCTAGAGACTTAACAGAGACTTATTTGAAACTTGCAGCACTGTAGGTATAGTTACATCCTACATTAATAGTGAGAAGCACTGTAGGCATAGTTACATCTTACATTAATAGTGAGAAGCACTGTAGGCATAGTTACATCCTACATTAATAGTGAGAAGCACTGTAGGTATAGTTACACCCTACATTAATAGTGAGAAGCACTGTAAGTATAGTTACATCCTACATTAATAGTAAGAAGCACTGTAGGTATAGTTACATCCTACATTAATAGTGAGAAGCACTGTAAGTATAGTTACATCCTACATCAATAGTGAGAAGCACTGTAAGTATAGTTACTTCCTTCATCAATAGTGAGAAGCACTGTAGGTATAGTTACATCCTACATTAAAAGTAAGAAGCACTGTAGGTATAGTTACATCCTTCATCACTAGTGAGAAGCACTGTAAGTATAGTTACATCCTACATTAAAAGTAAGGATCACTGTAAGTATAGTTACATCCTTAATCAATAGTGAGAAGCACTGTAAGTATAGTTACATCCTACATTAAAAGTTAGAAGCACTGTAGGTATAGTTACATCCTTCATCAATAGTGAGAAGCACTGTAAGTATAGTTACATCCTTCATCAATAGTGAGAAGCACTGTAAGTATAGTTACATCCTACATCAATAGTAAGAAGCACTGTAAGTATAGTTACATCCTACATTAAAAGTAAGAAGCACTGTAGGTAGAGTTACATCCTTCATCAATAGTGAGAAGCACTGTAGGTATAGTTACATCCTACATTAAAAGTAAGGATCACTGTAAGTATAGTTACATCCTTCATCAATAACGAGAAGCACTGGAGGTATAGTTACATCCTTCATCAATAGTAAGAAGCACTGTAAGTATAGTTACATCCTACATTAAAAGTAAGAAGCACTGTAGGTAGAGTTACTTCCTTCATCAATAGTGAGAAGCACTGTAGGTATAGTTACATCCTACATTAAAAGTAAGAAACACTGTAGGTATAGTTACATCCTTCATCAATAGTGAGAAGCACTGTAAGTATAGTTACATCCTACATTAAAAGTAAGGATCACTGTAAGTATAGTTACATCCTTCATCAATAACGAGAAGCACTGTAGGTATAGTTACATCCTTCATCAATAGTAAGAAGCACTGTAAGTATAGTTACATCCTTCATCAATAACGAGAAGCACTGTAGGTATAGTTACATCCTTCATCAATAGTAAGAAGCACTGTAAGTATAGTTACATCCTTCATCAATAGTGAGAAGCACTGCCGGAACTACAAATACATCTTTCATCAGTATTAATATACAGTTCGCAGCGAGGACTTAAGAGTGTTGGTATGCAACCCGTTCTCGCAAATTTAATAAGTCAATATTGACTTATTAAATATGTGCATAGGTGACATACTTAACATAATAGATACCCCTAAAAAGATTCATAGAAAACACCGACCTTACCTAACCTTGTTAGTATCTTAAGATAAGCATCTTATTGCTTCGTAATTACAATTATTACCTAACCTATAATAGGTATAGGTTAAGTAATAATTGTAATTACGAAGCAATAAGATGCTTATCTTAAGATACTAACAAGGTTAGGTAAGGTCGGTGTTTTCTATGAATCTTTTTATGGGTATCTATTATGTTTAGTATATCACCTATGCACGTAGTTAATAAGTCAATATTGACTTTACGAATTTGCGAGAACGGGTTGTGGTATTTCAGTAGACGTCCAGCCCAAGTGGACAGCTCAACCACTTGGGCTGGATGGTAGGGCGACGGTCTCGCTTCGTGCAGGTCGGCGTTCAATTCCCGCCCTTCCAAGTGGTTGGGCACCATTCCTTCCCTCCGTCCCATCCCAAAATCCCTATTCTGACCCCTTCTTAGTGCTATTTAGTCGTAATGGCTTGGGGCTTTCCCCTGATAGTTCCCTTCCCTTCAGTAGATGACATTACAAATTGCATGTACATTTACCTGAATAGTGTTGTTACCCCTGTATGCAGAGGGAGCCACCGTGTACTGCGTACCATCGTTGTTGGTGTAGTTGAGGGCAGCAACGGCACAACAGTCCCGCTGTGGGCAATATGCTGCACCACACGCAAACATAATACATGTTTTTATTTTATAATTATTATTTTTTATTCCAATTACGATAAGTATTTAACAAAAATGAATAATGATCCAGAACGAACCGAAAGGTTAATACCTTTACTTTCAAATTTGTGGATTGGGTATCTAATGATAAATAACAATTACTACTTGTATTAAATGAAACAAATCCACAAAGGCCGTGACGAGGATTCGAACCTACGTCCGAGAGCATCCCAGACGCGGCTTTAATCGACTATATTAATCAGAGAATATTAATCATATTGACTTCCAGGTCTGATGCGTCTGTAGTAAACTTTTTTGTTCTGCAGTATAACATTTCCTGTTAGATTATTTTTTCTAATTATAAGAACGAATCAAATCAAATTACACCGAAGTCTCAAGAAAACCTTTGCATCTGAACCTGCACTTCCCGCCCAGAGAGTAGCTAATGCTTTACCTTCAATACAGACGTCGAAGATGCCCGTCCACCGGCCGCCCACACACTGCGTCAACCGGCCAGGGTAGCCGGACATCATCTGCAGGCCATCGTTACATTCGTAGTACACGCCATAAACGGTATTGGAGTTCCAGGTGAAGTTCTGGACAACCTGAGCCCCGACAAGATAAGGAGCGGTGGCGGAGCACGATTGGGCATCGATTGTTTCTGTGAAGAAGTGAGGGAGTGTTCAATAATGTGAGTCTGAAAATGCGTGTTGTAGTAAAAATGTTGTATATATCGTAACGGGGTGGAGCTGTTTTTGTACCCAATGGATGCTTGCTTGACTGTTGATGTTTTGGTGACCGGAAGATCAGCTGTATCGCGCATGAATGCAGGTTGGTGCAATGTACTCCTTTGATCTCTGTTGTCCTAGCTTTGGTCATATGCCGTTTGCTTTTTGTTGTAGTGAATGGACAGTGCTTGGAATGTATTTATGTATTGAATATTATATGACTTTTGTTCTTGTTGCAGGATGTAACTGTACTGTAATTATTTGATCAATAAAGGCTCAAGTCTGGCAAAGAGTTTGTTTATCTTTCGTGTATTCTCGTTATTACGTGTTCGTGGTAAACACCAGTATAAGCTTCCACTATTTATACTTGATTTGTCAATTCGCTTTAACCAAAAGAACTAAAAAAATTACACCCCAGTTTTATACCTATCAACACCATGAAATTCAAATGAAATTAATATGAAGTTCTTCTGACCACTAAATATAGTTCTCAAACTATGTCGATTCACGCTTTCCAGCTAAAACCAACCTACCTCACGCATGCATTAAATTATTTATATATGTAGAGTGGCTATGTTTACACATATTTATATCATAATATAATATAAATAATTGAATTTACATAATTACACACACACATTGCAAAGCAAATGAAACAAAAACTCTGATATCCAGTATAAAAGCGCTACACATTGAGAATACAGAAACCAGATAGAGTTGAATATGTAAATTAGAAATCTAGTTTTCCAGAAAGACTAAAGTGCATTTTTGTTAATACAGAGATGATAACTCTAAAGCATAGTGCCTAATATCCTGATACTGAGGTTGGGATCATATTGGGTTGGGTTGGGACCTCAGCATAAGTAAGGAACGCTGCAGTAGACCTACTGATAAATACAGTGCAGACTATTTTCACTCGCATTTTTTCATTTAAATCCAACTTATTTGCCTCAATCATGCTGGCAAAAAAAAATATTTTATTCATCTACAATTCTTGTAAAATAAATATTTCCCTATATCTTTTAAACTGGAATTGATCTAATATATGGCCATTGTTATAAGCTCTGACCTGATCTGACAATTTGAGGACATTATTTATTTTATATATTTTAAAATTCATTCATCCACTTAGAAATATCGATCATGTCTTCTCTTGTCCTACACATCCGAAGAGAATGTACGTCAAGTTTTTCCAAGATTTTTTTATAAGCAAGATTCCTAACTCTTGGAATTAAATGTCATCCTACATTCTAGCCGAAACGCTATGCGTTTTCGTGGCTTTACAAGAATGTAAAAATATCAATGCTATGTACGTTCATAAACCCAATTTACCTTCTTATATATATATATATATATATATATATATATATATATATATATATATATATATATATATATATATATATATATATATATATATATATATATATAAATAAATATATATATATAAATATATATATATATAATATATAATATATATATAAATATATATATATATATATATATATATATATATATATATATATATATATATATATATATATATATATATATATATATATATATATATATATATTGTCCCACAATTTTGTCCCCATTGCCTCAGAGACACTTGGTGCCTGGGGTAAAAGTGCTGCTAGCTTTTTGAAGGAGTTGAGGTCTAAGCTAATCGAAACAACTAGAGACCCTAGAGCTGCCAGTTTTCTTTTTCAGCGCCTTAGTGTGGCAATCCAGAGAGGAAATGCTCACTGCATCCACGGTTCCTGCCCGCCATCTGAGGAGCTGGAGGAGCTTTTCAACTTGTGACAAGCAGCCTTGTACCCTGCATGTAATCAATTTTGTAACTTTTTTTGTGTAATGACATTTTCAAATAAAGTTAGATAAATATACACACTTAACAAAAGAATAGGGGTGGTAGGAGAAGAAAATAACAAAGTGTTCAGTGAGGATCCACAAGGTCTTCTCTGAGTACTCTTTATTTTCTTCTCCGAGGCTATGGGTCCCTACACTTGCACCAGAGGTGGTACCCCTTCTAGGTTTTAAAAAATAAAAATAAATATATATATATATATATATATATATATATAAATAAATATATATATATAAATATATATATATATATATATATATATATATATATATATATATATATATATATATACATATATATATATATATATATATATATATATATATATATATATATATATATATATATATATATATATATATATATATATATATATATTTTAAACTAGAAGGGGTACCACCTCTGGTGCAAGTGTAAGGACCCATAGCCTCGGAGAAGAAAATAAAGAGTACTCAGAGAAGACCTTGTGGATCCTCACTGAACACTTTGATATTTTCTTCTCCTACCACCCCCTATTCTTTTGTTAAGTGTGTATATTGTTGACCTTTGCCTTCAATTCGGCTGTAGTGTCCTTCGTTGTCCTTTGGAATTTAGTTTGGTCAGAGAGAAAGAGGTTCATTTTCGCCAGATATTCGTCTTTTTTAAGAATGACGTATATCTAAACTAAATTCCAAAGGGTAACGAAGGACACTACAGCCGAATTGAAAGCAAAGGTCAACAAATTGATCGAAACTGTGAACGCCAAGAAATCCGGACTCCACCTGCCAAAGATTATTGGGGAATATAATCCTGGATACGCATATGGAAATGTCAAGACACATAAGCCTGGAAACCCAATTTGGGCAATCATTAGCCAGATACCCACACCCACGCACAGACTGGCGAAGCGACTCAATGGCTTGCTGACTCCTTATGTCCCTTGCACCTTCAGCCTGAAGTCTCCAAAGGAATTTGTTGACTTACTGCGGGGAACACGGGCCACAGGGATAAGAGCCTCGTTGGACGTAGAATCACTGTTTACCAACGTACCTGTGGATGAAACAATCGGGATGATAGCGGACAGAGTGTATCGTGATCCGGCCTGTACTCCTCTTGACATATCAGAAAACATTCAAAGGAAAATTCTCCAAGCTTGTACTAAAGAGGCACCCTTCTTGAGCCCGGATGGGCATATGTATAAGCAAGTAGATGGGGTCGCCATGGGTTCTCCCCTAGGTGTCCTGTTTGCGAACTTCTACATGGGTACCATTGAACAAAAGGTCTTAGTCGACTTGAATTTGAAACCGGCCATATACTGCAGGTATGTTGACGACATTTTTACACAGATACCTGATGTCAGACATCTGCAGGAGCTGAAAGAGGCATTTGAGCGGAATTCTGTGTTGCGTTTCACTTACGAGATGGAGAAGGATGGGAAGTTGCCCTTTCTAGATGTAACAGTCATGAAAAGGAGCGGAGGTTTCCACACTGCAGTCTACACTAAGGAAACAAACATAGGAATGTGCCTCAATGCCAACAGTGACTGCCCAGACAGGTACAAGAGGAGTGTCGTTAACGCTTATGTCGACCGTGCTCTCAGCCACAGCTCAGGATGGAAGCAAGTCGATGAAGAACTCTGTAGGGTAAGGCAGGTCCTAGTCAACAACGGCTTCTCCAATGGTTTCGTTGAAGACATCATAAGAAGGAAGGTGAAACGCCATGAAGCCTCTGAAGAGACAACTAACACAACACCTGTACCCCCTATTAGACTATTTTACAGGAACTTCTTTCCACAGCTCATAAAATGGAGGAAAGGGTCCTGAAAGATATTGTTAATAGGATCGTTATCCCTACAGACAAAAATCAGAAGATACAATTGACGATCTACTATAAAACCAAGAAAACGGCCAACATACTCATGAGAAACTCTCCAGACACAAAGCAGAACGCATTAAAAGAGACCAATGTCGTCTATACCTTCAAATGCTCAATTGGGGACTGTAAGCCTCAAAGAATTCAGTATATAGGCAAGACAACAACATCTCTTTCCAGGCGATTAACGATGCATAAGCAACAGGGCTCCATTAAGAAACATATAATCTCTTCCCACAACCAGACCATCACCAGAGAAGTCTTAACAAAAAACACGGAAATCGTCGATAGATACAGCGATAGCAGGCGGCTTGATATCTGCGAGGCACTACACATTAAGAAGTCGACACCAGCAATCAACAGCCAATTAATGCACAACTATATTCTACCTACTTCAAGACTCTGCACCAATATAGAAGCATCAAGAAATGTGGGCCAATAGGCCCTCTGCAGTTACTTCCATTCTTCCCCTTAACTTAAAAAATATTATACCCATTGTTTCGTGTTCTGTCTTGTGTTGAAAGTTTGTTTTCACCTCATCCAAAACTGTTGTAACATATCACCTCACCCAAATGCAAGTATAAAATCGAAGCTGTTTGAACTCTGTTCAGTTATAGTTCTGTGTGTTAACTAAAGTCTTTGAAAATGTAATAAGTTTTACGAAACGCGTTCAAGTGTCGCGTCAAACTAGAAATAAAAATGAATTTTGGAGAATTGATTTTTCAGTTACCATCAACAGTGAAAAGAAATATAAGAAACATAGAGAAAATTCGTGTTAGAATTATTAATCTTACTTTTTCGGTCATATTTAATAATATATATATATATATATATATATATATATATATATATATATATATATATATATATATATATATATATATTATTGAATATGACTGAAAAGACAAGATTAATAATTCTAACACAAATTTTCTCAATATATCTTATGTTTTTCTTCACTGTCGGTCGTAATGAAAATATCAAATCTTCAAAATTCATTTGTATTTAGGGTCTGACGCCTGAACGCGTTTCATAATGGCTTATTACATTTTCTTAGACTGAATTTACACACAAATTCATCGTACTTATACTCATTTTGGGTTAGGTGACATGGTACAAAATTTTTGGGTGAGGTGAACAAACTTGTGACGAACACAAGACAGAACACTAAACAATTGGTATAACTTAGATATGAGAACATACAAATAGAAGTAACTGCATAAGGCCTATTGGCCCATACTTCCTCTTGCTGCTTCCATATTGGTTTGGGATCTTGAAGTGGGTAGAATATAGTTGTGCATTAATTGACTGTTGATTGCTGGTGTTAACCTTTTGACGTGTAGTGCCTCGCAGATGTCGAGCCGCCTGTTATCGCTGTACCTATCGATGATTTCTGTGTTGTTTGTTAAGACTTCTCTGGTAATGGTCTGGTTGTGGGAAGAGATTATATGTTCCTTAATGGAGCCCTGTTGCTTGTGCATTGTTAATCACCTAGAAAGAGATGTTGTAGTCTTGCCAATTGTGAGGGATCTAGATCCATCAGCTAGTTTTCCTAGTTTCTAGATTAGGCTAGTCACTCTAGAAACTGAAGCTTCAAAATAACATATGCTTGTGGGGTGTTGAATGAAAGCTTATGTTAAGGACTATCAGTTGGGACTGGTTAGAAGTCTGTGATTGCTCTGTAGAGAGAATTACAGAAATTTTCCTGTTTCTGTGAAGTAGGATGTGAGTTACTTGACTAAAAACCGTTAGAGGTGTGGGGGAGAGTGGGGTGAACGCTGCCTTTCCCCCCACATGGGAGACATCACGCCACTCTGTAGGCCTCACCCTCCTTGTGACATCACAGGACGCCCGAGGGTGACGGAGGCCCGTGACTGGTCTAGGTACGTGGAGCCGTGCCGGCTTCAAGCTGATTGGTCTAGACAAGGTAGGGAGGAGGTAGGGGTATTTGAGTTTTCCCGCCCGCCAGAGTTTTAGTTTGAATTGGGCGGCCAGGGGAGGAAGAAGTGTTTGGTGGGGGTGGCACGCCGGCCACCTCCACCCACCCCCCCCCGTTAATCGCTTCTGTCGTCCAAATTACTCATCTATTGCGGCACTCCTGCCATCAGGGGTTGTGTCAAGGCCCAATTAGGTGAATTGGGGCCAAGGATTTACGGAAGAAACAGTAAAAAGCTAGAGACAGTTGTCTGTGTGCACCCATGAGGCAGGCTGGCAGAGCCTCATGGTGAAACAGGTGGGTCGAGTATCCTGTCTAGTGGCAATGGACAATTGGTGTTGGGCAGTGTAAGTGAGTGTGATATTACAGGCCTATGTTGGACTTTGCATTCCGCCAGGCTGCATCAGTGTGGGGACGCCGCCGGCCATTGTCACCCCAGTGTAGAACAAGGCAGGTTCTAGCTTGATGGGGTTGTGATTCCCCAGCCGCGTGGGTATTCCTGTGGGCGGCAGCCTGCCAGCCCGTGGCCACCCGTGGCCACCCACCCAGGCCACCCGCGCGGCCAAACCCTACCCCCACCCCGCCCGCCAGCTCAGCCGGTGGGGTGCTATGATGTCATGCGCTACCCGTGGCCACCCCAGGCCACCCAGCCGCCTGCCCGGGCGCCGGCCAACCCCCCCCCCCCCCCCTCTCAGCTCGGGAGGGGCGCTGTGGCCACATGCCTTGGCCACTTTCCCGGGACAGCCTAGGGCCACATCTTGTCGACGCATGAGGAGCAAGCAAGCTAAGTGTTGTCAGCTAGTGTGGTAGTAACTTGGGAAACGAGGAAAAATAAGGGAAAGAGGGCAGTAGAAATGAGTACTATTACAGTGTGATGGGTACCGGTGGAAATTCCCGGTAAGAGTTATCTCAGAGCCTCGCCAGGCTAGAGAAGCAGCTGAGTGACAGCTGACAGTGGGATCCAGGTGTTGGATAGGGCGGCACCTGGAGATAGATATTATACACGGGACCACACTGTATGTATAGTAGACTGACTAGAGTATGTAACCAGTCAGTGTAGAGATTTACCATATAAGTGATCCAGCCTGTCGATTCTATATAATCGTTCAGACTGGATTAATGCCATAGAGTACCGTAAAATTATAATCATTAGAGGTAGGCAGGGATGTCAGTGGGGACCCCTGAAGTCTGTGTAGTAGTTACATTTTTACCTGATGATATAATTTTCATTGATTATGTAAATGCCATTTCTATGTGTTCATTTGCATGTTTATGTACTGTGTTGTGTGGTAAGTCAGTAGATGTGATTGCTGACTGATTGCCTAATGATGTCATTAGCATGTGGGGTATGCTGACGGCATCATTGTGTTGCAGGTTTGTGCAGTATTGTTTCACTTTATACGATATTATTGCCCCAGGAACTGTGTTGAGGATTTAAGGGACCTCTAGGATTATTCAGGGGAATTCACAGTACTTAATGAGAGCAGGCAATTGATGGGTTAATTGCCTGGCTGAGGTATGTGTGTGTTCACAGTAGTCCTTTGCAATCGGGTGCAAGAAGATAAGAGGGGGGGCAGTAATATTAGTATACTTTTGTGTGTTGCACAACCGTGTGTCATTATTGTGTGGGCACAGTAATTAGCGAGTTGCAGTAGCCGCAACCATATGTGAGCAGTGCTTTTATGATGTTGCATGCCATTATAGTGTGACCTATGTAACGCTGGGGTTACTTTGTTTCTTTAAGTTGTGTTGAGGACTTAAGGATTCAGTGAGTTAATTAAGGGGTAATTAACTGGATAAGGGGTGCACACTTAGTATTGTGGAGTGAGTGAGGGCTGTTAAGAGAGAACAGTGTTGAGCTGGAATGAGATACGTCTCGGGAGCAATTAATTGTCCGTGTGACAACTAATTGACCACTCTAGCTAATTATGTAATTAGCCTTCTCATCATGAATTCACGTAGTGGGAGAGGATCTGTCAGAGTCTGTCAGTATTTGTGTTAACGTAATATGCTCGAGACTAATTACCTTTCAGGGGTATAGCAATTAGTGGCTCACGTTAATTAGGGGAGTAATTAACATTGGAGAGCTCCGGTGACTCGGTAAAGCGAGGTCATGGCGATAGCATAAATCGTTGTATTAATCATATCCTGTCTGAGGACAGTGGATTATTGGCACATCTTGTTAATTAGGGTAATTAACTCCTTTCCCGTGAATTCACAGTGTTTGATGAGACCTGCTTAGGCAGTGCGGAGTGAGACGTATTTATGGATGATTAATTATCGGTCCTGGTGACAGTTAATTAATTGCTCAGAAGTAATTAGTGACTTAATTAGGGTAATTAACACTCACTAGTAATTTTTTGACACAGACTGTTGAGAAGCTACCAAGTTAGGGTAGGCTTAGTTAACGCAACTCAATGGGGATGTAATTAGTGGTCCGTTTGACCTTAATTGAGAATTACTCACTGAATACTTGCAAGGAGTCAAGTGTGATGTAATATAAGTTGAGTTATTGTTAACAAGAGAGAGACAAGTGTTAAAGATTAACGTAGAGTATCATCATGTTGTTGTCTAATGGGAGACAATTGTTTGTGATTACCATAGTACTTTGTTGCTGACTGCTGCGATCAGTCAATTAACGTAATTAATCACTTAAGGCAATTTCTATTGGTTGTCGTCTGGTGACGAGAGTAGAGTCATCTAGGGATCTGTGGAGCTGTGTCCCAGAATCCCGCCTTGCCTGTCTTTGTTACTGTTTACAACAGGGCAACTTCTTGTTGGGAGTTGCAAAGAGTGTTCACACTGGGTTGTGATAGGGGGGGGGGGGTCACTGTTGGACTACCCTCCTAGTTACGTGGGTCTCTCCTGGGGGGCGGGAGGACCCCTAAGTTTGTGATTATAATAGCTGTCAGGGAAACCGAGACACTATTGATTGCCTGCTTGTGTCTTTGTCTTCAGTGGATATCCTTCATTTGTTCAGTTAGTTCATGTTGTCAGCCCGAAGTGTCAGCAAGATGGAGCCTGCTGTCACTTCTCGAGGGGCTGTTGAATAGCTGTGTTGCAAATGCCACTTGATGTACAATAACGTAACCATTCGCTGTGGTGTAACTTAGTCTGTGATATTTTCCTTTGTTTTGCAGTATTGCATCATCAGTGGGCACACCTGTGTTCAGGTTAGTTCAGTATGCAGCCTCACAGCAAGGGTTGCTATTTAGCTGTTTGTTATCGTGCCACTGGATTGACATTAACGTAATGTAAACTCGGTAATGTAGTAGTTAGTCTCTTGTTATTAATAAATTGTTATGTTAGAGAAAACGGTCTTTGGTGTCAACCCTTCAACCATATTATTCCACCATATTTCTGCATATTATTAAATGTGGATGTGATCTTGATAAGGCGGCTGTTCTTGGGAATTCGAATTCCAATTCATAGCGCCACATCAAATATAAATATTTGATTGTGAGAACCCGTCGGTTACCCTTTATTAGTTTTAACGTCCTGTTTAACTAGGAGGAGCCAGCGGCCTATTGTGGACAGGTTTTCACCCTTGGTGGTGGAGGCCTGGCGGTTTGCTCCCGCTTTTCCTTTTTCTACTGGACTCATGCTTAACTGTCGTGAGCAGACTTTAAACTTGTAGTCCACCTCCTAAGGGAGGTAGGCGTAGAGAAAAATCTCACACCAATATACTGAGTTCTTTGGAGCTTACAGTCCCCAAGTGGGCATTTGAATGCATAGACGACGTTGATCTCTTTTAAGGCATTCTGCTGAGTGTCTGGAGAGTTTTTCATGAGTAGGTTGGCCGTTTTTTTTGGTTTTATAGTAAATCGTCAGTTGTATCCTCTGATTTTTGTCTGTAGGGATAACGTTTCTATTAACAATATCTTTCAGGACCCTTTCCTCCGTTTTATGAGCTGTGGAAAAGAAGTTCCTGTAAAATAGTCTAATAGGGGGTATAGGTGTTGTGTTAGTTGTCTCTTCAGAGGTTGCATGGCGTTTCACTTTCCTTCTTATGATGTCTTCGACGAAACCATTGGAGAAGCCGTTGTTGACTAGGACCTGCCTTACCCTACAGAGTTCTTCGTCGACTTGCTTCCATTCTGAGCTGTGGCTGAGAGCACGGTCGACATATGCGTTAACGATACTCCTCTTGTACCTGTCTGGGCAGTCGCTGTTGGCACTTAGGCACATTCCTATGTTCGTTTCCTTAGTGTAGACTGCAGTGTGGAAACCTCCGCTCTTTTCCATGACTGTTACATCTAGAAAGGGCAGCTTCCCATCCGTTTCCATCTCGTAAGTGAAACGCAGCACGGAACTCTGCTCAAACGCCTCCTTCAGCTCCTGCAGATGTCTGACATCAGGTACCTGTGTAAAAATGTCGTCAACATACCTGCAGTATATGGCCGGTTTCAAGTTCATGTCGACTAAGACTTTTTGCTCGATGGTACCCATGTAGAAGTTTGCAAACAGGACACCTAGGGGTATTAACTCCTATTAATACCACCTCTTGTTCTGTCTTGTGTTGATGAAATTAATACCCTATTAATGCCACCTCACCCCATCCACCTCACTCAAATGTATATATATATATATATATATATATATATATATATATATATATATTGGTGTATACTGGCAGCAGGTTTTCTTTCAAACATGTTTCATTGAATATGACCGCATATTCTGTATTTATTATTTTCTGGTTTAGGGCTTCTATCCCTCTAACTATTTTCTTAGCATCAGGGCTTAATTGAAATAGGAGTTCTCCAAAACTCATTTTCGTACATAACAGGCCAATTACACTGGATTAATCTTTGTGTTTAGATAGGAGATGCCTCGTATGGGCCAATAAGCCTTCTGCAGCCCCTATGTTTATCCCTTATGTATCCCCCCATGTTTTCACCTTCATTGTATTATCACCTGACCTAATGCGGGTATAAAATCAACTAGTATTGTAAGATCTGTTCACTTGAGAATGAACCATGGAGGTTCGAAACGTCGTGCAAATTATACAAATAAGTGTAATACACTCTATAGTAAATCACTTCTTTTCTTCACCTTAAAAGTACGAAAATGAGTTTTGGAGAACTCCTATTTCAATTAAGCCCTGATGCTAAGAAAATAGTTAGAGGGATAGAAGCCCTAAACCAGAAAATAATAAATACAGAATATGCGGTCATATTCAATGAAACATATATATATATATATATATATATATATATATATATATATATATATATATATATATATATATATATATATATATATATATATAATTTTTTTTATATAGAAGGGGTACCACCTCTGGTGCAAGTGTAGGGACCCATAGCCTCGGAGAAGAAAATAAAGAGAATTCAGAGAAGACCTTGTGGATCCTCACTGAACACTGATATTTTCTTCTCCTACCACCCCTATTCTTTTGGTATGTATGTATATTTATCTAACTTTATTTGAAAATGTCATTACACAAAAAAGTTACAATATTGATTACATGCAGGGTACAAGGCTGCTTGTCACAAGTTGAACAGCTCCTCCAGCTCCTCAGATGGTGGGCAGGAACCATGGATGCAGTGAGCATTTCCTCTCTGGATTGCCACACTAAGGCGCTGAAAAAGAAAACTGGCAGCTCTAGGGTCTCTAGTTGTTTCGATTAGCTTAGACCCCAACTCCTTCAAAAAGCTAGCAGCACTTTTACCCCAGGCACCAAGTGTCTCTGAGGCAATAGGGACAAAATTGTAGTGGTGCTCAAGGTCTCTGTATTTACATGACTTGGCCGCTTCCCGGTGATTGGCAGCTCCTCCTTCTTGTGTAGCACTGAAGTCAACATAGGTATTGGCTAAAGTTGAAACGCAAGTGCAGTCCCACACCAACTGTCTACCATTCTTCCAAGGGTTGAACGTGATTCCGTCTGGGCGACCGACAGGCTCATCAGAGTTGCGGGACATTAGGTAACGGGGCTCTCTCTCTGCTGGACAACCGGCTGTTGTAAGGCTTCTCTTAATAATGTCATTGACCTCGCCGTGTCTTGCATGCCATCCTCCTGTCCTTTGGCAGAGAAGGCCATGCCGTCCGTATCTGTCGGCCTCTGCCTCGCCGCAAATACACCTGTATTCGGTGTGGATTGGGGCAGCGAGGCGGAGAGCCACGGCAATTCGGAGGGCCTGCGGTGAGAGACGGGTGCCGGTTGCTGACATTGGGGTTGCTAATAGGAAATCACCTGCATGGGGAGCTGCTACAGCTCTAAGTCGGGCAGTGTCATGTGGTGTTGTCGCAGCTTCTAGCAAAGTCGCAGCTTCTTGGTCGGCAATGGGGCGATCCCAGCTGGATTGCTTATGGGCTTCAAAAGGCGGTGGTTGGGGTGCTGGTCCTGCGAGAGAGACCCATTTGGTTGTGCAGTCTGTAAAGCTGGGATCATGTGCCCCTGCCTGTTGAACTAGGTGCTCAGGAAAGATTTCCTTCACCAAGTTGTCAGACCCCACTGAAGAGGACAGGAACGCTGGTACAGCAATTTGTGTTGCTGTGCGCACACCAAGGCCCCCGAGTCTGACAGGAAGGGAGGCCTGTTTCCACTGTAAGTCGCTGAGGGAAAGATTGAGGGCTTTTTCTAGTGTTGATTTCAGCAAGCTGTCGTACTCTTCTAATTTAATATTGTTGAAAGATAGCGAACATCTTACAAAGTAGGTCAGCCTGGGGAGGGACAAGCATCTGGTGATGAGGTAAAGTGCATCATGAGCATCGATGTCTTCAATCCTCTCGTTCATCCTCTTCAGGTCAGTGATCATCTTACCAAGGACCCCGTCGATGGCATTCCTTCCAAGAGGAGCACCTAGGAGTGTGCTGTCCTCAGGGTTGGTTGTATGAATGTCAGGCAAAACAACCTTTATTTGCTCTATTATGTGCTGGTTGGTGGAAATTATTTCGCACTTAGAAGGGTTCAGGGTGAGGCCTAGGCTTGCTCCTTGCACCTGAATTATTCTTATGTCGTCCAAGAGTGAGGCTGGGGAGCCGGCTAGAGTACCATCATCCAAAAACCAAATGTTGAGCTCACTGGACAGGTTATCGGTGACTTCCTTGATAACTAGACAGAAAAGAAAAGGAGCAAGGGAGTCACCCTGTTGGACACCTTCTTGCGATTCAATTTCATGTTCCCCAAACAGCAGAGTTAGATTCTTGCTGTAGCATGAGTTTACAAACGGGTAGAGGGAAGGAAAAAGGCGATGAACTGCACTGAGTACTGCATCCCTTCTAACCAGATTGAAAGCATTTTTGAAGTCCAGCTTTATCGGGGCTTTTTCATTCGTAATGTTGGCAATGTAGGGTCTAGCTGCATGAGCCGCTGCCGCACACCCTTGGGGAATGCCAAACCCAAGCCTTTTTAGCTTCAGCATGTCGGCTGCTGCCTGACTAACTGCTCTAGCAGCAGCCTTAGCGACGAGACGCCGGAGTGAATTGCCCACAGCTATCGCTCTGATTCCTCCATCATTTTTCCTCAGGGCACAGAGGGTAGCGCCAAAAAAGAGAGGCTTTATGGTCTCTGGTATGTTGCCAGCTAGACATGTGTTGGCGAATCTAGTTAGTTCCACCAGGAGGCCCTGTGCAATGTCTCCCAGTGCAGGGTTGAGCATTTGTTTGATGTGGTTGGGTCTTAGTCCTGTGATCCCACCTGCTGATCCTGGTGGGAAGGATAAAGCTGCTTTATGCACCATGGATTCGAGCACACACAGGGGTTCTGCTCTGGTGACACCGACTAGGGGAACACTGTCATCACGAGGAGCTCTGGGTGGGTGTTTTTCCCTCAGGGCTTGTGCTGTATGGGCATCCCTGGTGGCAACTGTGTCTTCACTGGTGATGACTCTGATCGCCCCTGTTGTGTTGCCTTCTTCTATTTTCTTGCTGACTGTTGCTCTGATTTTGGATGCCTCAGTTCTATCTGTTGATACCTTTCCTGCGGTGGGTGTTTTTGGCACGGGTGGGAAGGGGTGCCTGGTTGTCCTCTCTAGGAAAACTATTTATAGCCATAATGACTGACGAAGCTAATGATTTGTCTCTCCTTGTCTTGTCTCCTGTGATTTGTCTCTCCTATATACATATATATATATATATATATATATATATATATATATATATATATATATATATATATATATATATATATATATATATATATATATATATATATATCTTTTCTAGTAGCCAGAATGCACTTCTCGGCCTACTATGCAAGGCCCGATTTGCCTAATAAGCCAAGTATTCCTGAATTAATATATTTTCTCTAATTTTTTTCTTATGAAATGATAAAGCTATCCATTTCATTATGTATGAGGTCAATTTTTTTTTATTGGAGTTAAAATTAACCAAGATATATGACCGAACCTAACCAACCCTACCTAACCTAACCTAACCTATCTCTATAGGTTAGGTTAGGTTAGGTAGCCGAAAAACAATTAATTCATGAAAACTTGGCTTATTAGGCAAATTAGGCCTTGCATAGTAGGCTGAGAAGTGCGTTCTGGCTACTAGGTACGACATACATATATGTATATATATATATATATATATATATATATATATATATATATATATATATATATATATATATATATATATATATATATATATATATATATATATATATATATATATATATATACATATACATACATTGAATGGATTTGAGAACATGTTTATTGTAGATTATGGTGACCAAAATTTGACAGCAGACAACGAGTCTTCTCAAGTAATACATCTTATTTCCTTGAATAAATAAGGCCAAAAACTGATGGACTAAAAATCACTGCGGCTCGCCAAATTGATGAGGTGTCCCGCTTTCTGTTCGTGTATCCTCGGTTAGATTAGGCACGTGCAATTTAGTACATCAGTTTAGCGACGTTGGGATCGCTCGACAGGGCGAGCTGATGAGACCTTTCACATCGATAAATTGAAGGATCTAATGCTATTGCTTTAGATATAAAGCCAAGTATCCTATTTGCCTGTTTCAAGCATTGATTAAATTTTCACTAGATTTTAGGTGGTTGCTAACTATTACCCATATATCTCTCAATTTCAATTTCAAGATATACACATTAAGCCGAAATTCGTCACCACTATCTTTGTTCAAACACTTGAATTTACATTTACACACGTTGCACTTCATTATCCATTTTCTGTCGAAATCTGCAGCTAATCTAGAAACAAACCAGTCCTCTTAAAAATAACGTCGATTTTCGCTCTTATGGCCAGAAATGGACATAATTTTAAAAGAAATCGGCTCACGAAAGTGACGTACTGTCCCGTTTTCTGTTTGATTCCTCTGCCTTACTCGTTAAGGTTAGGAGAGGAAACTTTCATTTAACGTTTTCCATGACGTTTTGAAAGTAAAGGAAAATTTCTTGCCCTCCTAAGCAACCAGAGGACCCTTAACTCCCTGTTTTGGAAGTCCAAAATCCAAAATTTATTTATAATTTTTTCATTTTCATATTATGTTTATTTTCGGCCATACGGGCAAACGGCCAAATACAGACGTAATTTGTCAGAAGACAGGACAGAGAGAGAAAGACCGGTAAGGACTCACTAGGCGCCAGTTCTTAACTGTACGCCTCTTTTCACCCAGCAGTGATTCGGTACCTGGTTGTTAAACGACCGGCGGGTCGTATACCAGAGCAAACTAGTGGGTAAGGCTTACCATGAACCCACGGAAATGCTCAAACCCCAATTATCAGAACTACTGCATCAGTGGTTTAACTCAAGCCTGCAGGACTATTTCAGATAGGTGTTACAGCATATACCTACTATGGTAATCAGGATTGTTCCATACCGATAATACTCATATTATGGTTATCAGGACTGTCCCAGGCCGCTGTTACTCACCACTACAGTTACTTGGGCTGTCCCAGGCCGCTGTTACTCACCACTACAGTTACTTGGGCTGTCCCAGGCCGCTGTTACTTACCACTACAGTTACTTGGGCTGTCCCAGGCCGCTGTTACTTACCACTACAGTTACTTGGGCTGTCCCAGGCCGCCGTTACTCACCACTACAGTTACTGGGGCTCTCCCAGGCCGCTGTTACTCACCACTACAGTTACTCGGGCTGTCCCAGGCCGCTGTTACTCACTACTACAGTTACTGGGGCTGTCCCAGGCCGCCGTTACTCACCACTACAGTTACTGGGGCTGTCCCAGGCAGTCGTTACTCACTACTACAGTTACTGGGGCTCTCCCAGGCCGCTGTTACTCACTACTACAGTTACTGGGGCTCTCCCAGGCCGCTGTTACTCACCACTACAGTTGCTTGGGCTGTCCCAGGCCGCTGTTACTCACTACTACAGTTACTGGGGCTCTCCCAGGCCGCTGTTACTCACCACTACAGTTACTGGGGCTGTCCCAGGCCGCTGTTACTCACCACTACAGTTATTTGGGCTCTCCCAGGCCGCCGTTACTCACTACTACAGTTACTAGCGCTGTCCCAGGCCGCCGTTACTCACCACTACAGTTACTTGGGCTCTCCCAGGCCGCCGTTACTCACTACTACAGTTACTGGCGCTGTCCCAGGCCGCCGTTACTCACCACTACAGTTACTGGGGCTCTCCCAGGCCGCCGTTACTCACTACTGCAGTTACTGGGGCTGTTCCAGGCCACCGTTACTCACTACTACAGTTACTGGGGCTGTCCCAGGCCGCTGTTACTCACCCCTACAGTTACTGCGGCTGTCCCAGGCCGCTGTTACTCACCACTACAGTTACTTGGGCTGTCCCAGGCCGCTGTTACTCACTACTACAGTTACTGGGGCTGTCTCAGGCCGCTGTTACTCACCCCTACAGTTACTGGGGCTGTCCCAGGCCGCCGTTACTCACTACTACAGTTACTGGGGCTGTCCCAGGCCGCTGTTACTCACCCCTACAGTTACTGGGGCTGTCCCAGGCCGCCGTTACTCACTACTACAGTTACTGGGGCTGTCCCAGGCCGCTGTTACTCACCCCTACAGTTACTGGTTCTGTCTCAGGCCGCTGTTACTCACCACTACAGTTACTTGGGCTGTCCCAGGCCGCTGTTACTCACCTCTACAGTTACTGGGGCTGTCTCAGGCCGCTGTTACTCACCACTACAGTTACTTGGGCTGTCCCAGGCCGCTGTTATTCGCCACTACAGTTACCAGTTACTGGGGCTGTCTCAGGCCGCTGTTACTCACCACTACAGTTACTTGGGCTGTCCCAGGCCGCTGTTACTCACCACTACAGTTACTTGGGCTGTCCCAGGCCGCTGTTACTCACCCTACAGTTACTGGGGATCTCCCAGGCCGCCGTTACTCACTACTGCAGTTACTGGGGCTGTCCCAGGCCACCGTTACTCACTACTACAGTTACTGGGGCTGTCCCAGGCAGTCGTTACTCACCCCTACAGTTACTGGGGCTGTCCCAGGCCGCTGTTACTCACCCCTACAGTTACTGGGGCTGTCCCAGGCCGCTGTTACTCACCCCTACAGTTACTGGGGCTGTCCCAGGCCGCTGTTACTCACCACTACAGTTACTTGGGCTGTCCCAGGCCGCTGTTACTCACTACTACAGTTACTCGGGCTGTCCCAGGCCGCTGTTACTCACTACTACAGTTACTGGGGCTGTCCCAGGTCGCCGTTACTCACTACTACAGTTACTGGGGCTGTCCCAGGCAGTCGTTACTCACTACTACAGTTACTGGCGCTGTCCCAGGCAGTCGTTACTCACCCCTTCAGTTACTTGGGCTGTCCCAGGCCGCTGTTACTCACCCTACAGTTACTGGGGCTCTCCCAGGCCGCCGTTACTCACTACTGCAGTTACTGGGGCTGTCCCAGGCCACCGTTACTCACTACTACAGTTACTGGGGCTGTCCCAGGCAGTCGTTACTCACCCCTACAGTTACTGGGGCTGTCCCAGGCCGCTGTTACTCACCCCTACAGTTACTGGGGCTGTCCCAGGCCGCTGTTACTCACCCCTACAGTTACTGGGGCTGTCCCAGGCCGCTGTTACTCACCACTACAGTTACTTGGGCTGTCCCAGGCCGCTGTTACTCACCACTACAGTTACTGGGGCTGTCCCAGGCAGTCGTTACTCACTACTACAGTTACTGGCGCTGTCCCAGGCCGCTTTTTACTCATCACTACAGTTACTGGGGCTCTCCCAGGCCGCTGTTACTCACCACTACAGTTGCTTGGGCTGTCTCAGGCCGCTGTTACTCACCACTACAGTTACTTGGGCTGTCCCAGGCCGCTGTTACTCACTACTACAGTTACTCGGGCTGTCCCAGGCCGCTGTTACTCACTACTACAGTTACTGGGGCTGTCCCAGGTCGCCGTTACTCACTACTACAGTTACTGGGGCTGTCCCAGGCAGTCGTTACTCACTACTACAGTTACTGGCGCTGTCCCAGGCAGTCGTTACTCACCCCTACAGTTACTTGGGCTGTCCCAGGCCGCTGTTACTCACCCTACAGTTACTGGGGCTCTCCCAGGCCGCCGTTACTCACTACTGCAGTTACTGGGGCTGTCCCAGGCCACCGTTACTCACTACTACAGTTACTGGGGCTGTCCCAGGCAGTCGTTACTCACCCCTACAGTTACTGGGGCTGTCCCAGGCCGCTGTTACTCACCCCTACAGTTACTGGGGCTGTCCCAGGCCGCTGTTACTCACCACTACAGTTACTTGGGCTGTCCCAGGCCGCTGTTACTCACTACTACAGTTACTCGGGCTGTCCCAGGCCGCTGTTACTCACTACTACAGTTACTGGGGCTGTCCCAGGTCGCCGTTACTCACTACTACAGTTACTGGGGCAGTCCCAGGCCGCCGTTACTCACCACTACAGTTACTGGGGCTGTCCCAGGCAGTCGTTACTCACTACTACAGTTACTGGCGCTGTCCCAGGCCGCTTTTTACTCATCACTACAGTTACTGGGGCTCTCCCAGGCCGCTGTTACTCACCACTACAGTTGCTTGGGCTGTCTCAGGCCGCTGTTACTCACTACTACAGTTACTGGGGCTCTCCCAGGCCGCTGTTACTCACCACTACAGTTATTTGGGCTCTCCCCGGCCGCCGTTACTCACTACTACAGTTACTAGCGCTGTCCCAGGCCGCCGTTACTCACCACTACAGTTACCTGGGCTCTCCCAGGCCGCCGTTACTCACTACTACAGTTACTGGCGCTGTCCCAGGCCGCCGTTACTCACCACTACAGTTACTGGGGCTCTCCCAGGCCGCCGTTACTCACTACTGCAGTTACTGGGGCTGTCCCAGGCCACCGTTACTCACTACTACAGTTACTGGGGCTGTCCCAGGCCGCTGTTACTCACCCCTACAGTTACTGGGGCTGTCCCAGGCCGCTGTTACTCACCACTACAGTTACTTGGGCTGTCCCAGGCCGCTGTTACTCACTACTACAGTTACTGGGGCTGTCTCAGGCCGCTGTTACTCACCCCTACAGTTACTGGGGCTGTCCCAGGCCGCCGTTACTCACTACTACAGTTACTGGGGCTGTCCCAGGCCGCTGTTACTCACCCCTACAGTTACTGGGGCTGTCCCAGGTCGCCGTTACTCACTACTACAGTTACTGGTTCTGTCTCAGGCCGCTGTTACTCACCACTACAGTTACTTGGGCTGTCCCAGGCCGCTGTTACTCACTACTACAGTTACTTGGGCTGTCCCTGGCCGCTGTTACTCACCACTACAGTTACTTGGGCTGTCCCAGGCCGCTGTTACTCACCCTACAGTTACTGGGGGCTCTCCCAGGCCGCCGTTACTCACTACTGCAGTTACTGGGGCTGTCCCAGGCCACCGTTACTCACTACTACAGTTACTGGGGCTGTCCCAGGCAGTCGTTACTCACCCCTACAGTTACTGGGGCTGTCCCAGGCCGCTGTTACTCACCCCTACAGTTACTGGGGCTGTCCCAGACCGCTGTTACTCACCCCTACAGTTACTGGGGCTGTCCCAGGCCGCTGTTACTCACCACTACAGTTACTTGGGCTGTCCCAAGCCGCTGTTACTCACTACTACAGTTACTCGGGCTGTCCCAGGCCGCTGTTACTCACTACTACAGTTACTGGGGCTGTCCCAGGTCGCCGTTACTCACTACTACAGTTACTGGGGCAGTCCCAGGCCGCCGTTACTCACCACTACAGTTACTGGGGCTGTCCCAGGCCGCTGTTACTCACCCCTACAGTTACTGGGGCTGTCCCAGACCGCTGTTACTCACCCCTACAGTTACTGGGGCTGTCCCAGGCCGCTGTTACTCACCACTACAGTTACTTGGGCTGTCCCAAGCCGCTGTTACTCACTACTACAGTTACTCGGGCTGTCCCAGGCCGCTGTTACTCACTACTACAGTTACTGGGGCTGTCCCAGGTCGCCGTTACTCACTACTACAGTTACTGGGGCAGTCCCAGGCCGCCGTTACTCACCACTACAGTTACTGGGGCTGTCCCAGGCAGTCGTTACTCACTACTACAGTTACTGGCGCTGTCCCAGGCAGTCGTTACTCACCCCTACAGTTACTTGGGCTGTCCCAGGCCGCTGTTACTCACCCTACAGTTACTGGGGCTCTCCCAGGCCGCCGTTACTCACTACTGCAGTTACTGGGGCTGTCCCAGGCCACCGTTACTCTCTACTACAGTTACTGGGGCTGTCCCAGGCAGTCGTTACTCACCCCTACAGTTACTGGGGCTGTCCCAGGCCGCTGTTACTCACCCCTACAGTTACTGGGGCTGTCCCAGGCCGCTGGTACTCACCACTACAGTTACTTGGGCTGTCCCAGGCCGCTGTTACTCACTACTACAGTTACTCGGGCTGTCCCAGGCCGCTGTTACTCACTACTACAGTTACTGGGGCAGTCCCAGGCCGCCGTTACTCACCACTACAGTTACTGGGGCTGTCCCAGGCAGTCGTTACTCACTACTACAGTTACTGGCGCTGTCCCAGGCCGCTTTTTACTCATCACTACAGTTACTGGGGCTGTCCCAGGCTGCCGTTACTCACCACTACAGTTACTGGGGCTGTCCCAGGCCGCCGTTATTAACTACTACAGTTACTGGCGCTGTCCCAGGCCGCTGTTACTCACCACTACAGTTACTGGGGCTGTCCCAGGCCGCTGTTACTCACTACTACAGTTACTGGGGCTGTCCCAGACCGCCGTTACTCACCACTACAGTTACTGGGGCTGTCCCAGGCCGCTGTTACTCACCACTACAGTTACTGGGGCTGTCCCAGGCAGTCGTTACTCACTACTACAGTTACTGGGGCTGTCCCAGACCGCTGTTACTCACCACTACAGTTACTGGGGCTGTCCCAGGCAGTCGTTACTCACTACTACAGTTACTGGGGCTGTCCCAGGCCGCCGTTAGTCACTACTACAGTTACTGGGGCTGTCCCAGGCCGCCGTTACTCACTACTACAGTTACTGGGGCTCTCCCAGGCCGCCGTTAGTCACTACTACAGTTACTGGGGCTGTCCCAGGCCGCCGTTACTCACTACTACAGTTACTGGGGCTGTCCCAGGCCGCCGTTACTCACTACTACAGTTACTGGGGCTCTCCCAGGCCGCCGTTACTCACCACTACAGTTACTGGGGCTGTCCCAGGCCGCCGTTACTCACTACTACAGTTACTGGGGGTTGCACAAGGCTGGTGGTACTCACTGCTGCAGCTACCGGGGGTGTTCCACATGGGGTCTCCTGGGAGGGCCATGACCATTCTGATGTTGTTCTCCAGACCATAGCTCAAGCTGTCGCAATACCACACCTGGACCTCAGTCTCTAAACGATTGTATAGGACCAGATGTGGGTCAGCGAATGTCACAGGTGCTGGGGTCGTGGTGGTAACTGTTGAGTCCGTGATCGATGATATAGCCGAAAAAACAGAAGTTTATTGACATTAGTTTATGTCAGTAAAGTGTGTGTAAATATTAAAGTTTCAGTCTAGATGAAATATATGGAACCATTGAATGATAGCTACCAGGAAATACTATTAAGTACTTTTTGTAAAATAATTTTGTAAACATTTTGTGTAATAAATTTCGACTAAAACCAAAAGATAATTTTAAAAAAATCTGCATTTGTGTGTGCTCCCCAGAGGAACTTATGAAACACCGCGACAAACGTACCATACTACCAAAATTGGCTTATAATCACATTAACACTGGGCTAAGTGCCCATAAACACAGGGCACTTAAAAATTTGTCATACCCAGCATACTAGGTGCAACTGGCTTTTAGAACTATTACTGAAGGCCTACCCAAAAAACGGCCTGCGACACTGTGCTGCCACGACCAATTTGGCGCATAATATTCATTGTTATTACTTACATTATATTCTTCGTTCCAAGCAAATTCGAACGTTCATACTTTTTGCAATATTATTTATATATCCAAAAAATTCGCCACACGACTGAAAAAATTCATCGAAAGTGTTCACGAGTGACGACTTGGCATTGTGGCCTAGTGTCTTCCTCCACCTTTCATTGGTAGGTAACTGATGTGGAAATTTTCCACCGCTGTGTATTAATTATGAATGTATTACACCACTGTTACCTACGTGACTTGGAGACGGAAACATAGGACATTCCGAGCTTATTGTTAGTGTTGGGGGTCTAGATTATTTTAGGAAGGAAAGGTTCAGTTTGATTATTTTCGGAAAAATTATTTTAAAAGACAATCAATATGATAAATTGAATTTGTTGCTAATGATTTGTCTTCTTCAAATATTCTTTTATTCTCTAAACATGAACTTTAGTCCTGGCTTTGTTCCTGTTGACTCTTCCCTTTCACATTACATGCTCGAATGCTCTAACCTTTCTAACAAACGTTTCCTGACAGGAGCCTACCCTCCTGCCCTTTTCTCTTTCTTTTTCCTTCTCCTCTTATTCTTACCTTCCCATTCTTTCGTGACCCCATTATTACACCCATCCCATCAGTAGCTTTCTTTTTGTTCTTACCTTTAGCCTTGCTCTAACAAAATTATTAATGATAGTAACAGAGGCCAATTCATTTAGACTCCATCTTATGTTGGCCACCGAAAACACGATAGAGCTGATGGGTTAGCCAAAGAATCTGGCTTTAAAGGTTAAATTGAGTATAATCTTGAATTGTCAATAAGCAGTCTAGGAGCAACAGTACACCAAGAACTTCAACAAAATCTTGTAGATCTGAGGCAAAGTGAAATCGACACCAGTAATTCCATCTATCATACTATCATGGAAGAGGAGCAACACATCTATGGATTATCCAATAAAATCAGTAGACTTCTAGATGTTACTACTGTTAGGCTTAGACTCTGTTACAAGTATCTCTGTGAATTCTTATTATCTGCTGATGTAAACCTAACCAAATGTAAACTGTGTCAACAAAATTATTCGCACACCCTCCGTCACTATGTGATAGTGTGAAAAGATACGTGAATTCAGAGACAATTCAATAACAAATATACAGGAGGTGTGTAAATATTTAAATCACAATGATCTGCAACCAGAAATTTTAGCCAAATATCCCCAATTTGCTAACTGTAGGTAGTAACTAAGTGATTATAACCATTCCACCGCTTCCCACTGGATGGGGGGCGGTGTGCTGCACAAACTTAACACTTGTGACACTAGCTCTCCACATATGTCAGTTGCTTAGTTTAGAAACTGTACTTGTGATCGGTCTCTAGCCCAGTGTTAATATGACGACTTATACTGAATTTTGTAATTAGCTCATCATGATTGTAACTTGCTTAGCTAAATGAATTGTGGGGTTCAGTCCCTGAGCCCATTATGTGCCTCTGTAACCCTTTCCACTACCGCCCACTAGATGAGTATGGGGTGCATAATAAATGAACTAAACTAACTAACTCGTACCTTCTAGAAATTACTTCCTCTTACTTGCTCCTCACCTTACTCTTACTTAGACAAAAATAAAACCAAAAAGTACCTAATTTCATTTTCATTTTTTCCTACCTATATTAAACTCGCACTGTAACTTGTGCTACCCAGTCCCCCAATATATGTACCTAAGCCATATCTGCTGGACACGGCCAACAATAGAAAATATACTAGAGACATCAGCCTAGAGCACATATACTTGTTGCGCCCAACTAAAGAAAATCTGCTAGTGACAGTCACCCAGAGAACATATACCAGGAACGGCCAAGAGTAATACATCTGTTAGGGACGGCCACCAACACAACACCGACTACGGACCACTTATTAGCGAGTACTATGCTGGATAATGTCACACACTACTGAACATCCATTAGACTCGCTAGTTTCATCAACTCGCCTCCAGGTTTTATGGCGACGCATATGAACAACTTCTTATCCCACGACGTGCCTGAAGGACATGACCATGAAAGACCCCCATCCTTGACTCAATGGCAAAGCCCAGCATACCAATACCAGCGTTTTCATCATTGTTTTTCAGTTATTTAACTTGATGATGTCCCTTAGCAGCCTTGTTTATGATGAATTACTTGAATGACAGCCTTGCTTCACAGTGAGTTAGGTCTTCGACAAGTTGATCGGCATTTCGAGATTTATTTCAATTCTTCAAGAGAGTAGCTTTTGAGATGGTGTGAGAGTAGAGTGGCAAGAGACGCGACTGGCTAGCCTCCTGGTGGAGGTCTGGTGGCCGGGTATGGACAGTACCATCACCCACCTCACACCCGCCACACAGCGCAAGCGATCTACCCGTATAGGATTACTTTTAGATTAGTTCAATTATTATACATAACATAATACAGTCGAGTTCGTTTTCGACGCGCAACAGAGAATTCCTGGTTCGAATCCCGGGCGGGACAGAAATGGTTGGACATACTTCCTTTCACCTAATCAACTGTTCACCTAGCAGTAAGTAGGTACTCAGGAGTTAGTCAGGTTGTTGTGGGGTTGCATCCTGGGCGGGGTCAGTAATTCGACCTTGGGGCGGGGGACCTCCATCTAAACCTAACGTGTATGAATACACTCTGACTTCCTGTCCCCACCGACACATTAAATTATTATTACTTATTTATACTGCTCGAATCTGGCCGCAATAAAACCATGCATACCCCTGGCAGCTCAGTGCTAATAACTACTCAGCCAACGACTGTCTATAAGTAGAGGACGGTCCTGGGACTCATATGCTGCTTTCACGTAGGTCCCATGACCATCCATGACCCGGTAGCTCTCCTACCTTGAGGTTACCTTGAGGTGCTTCCGGCGCTTAGCGTCCCCGCGGCCCGGTCGTCGACCAGGCCTCCTGGTTGCTGGACTGATCAACCAGGCTGTTGGACGCGGGTGCTCGCAGCCTGACGTATGAGTCACAGCCTGGTTGATCAGGTATCCTTTGGAGGATACCTGATCAACCTAGTGTATACTGGGTACAGATATTTTATCAAATCCCTCAACATGCTAGGGTCGCAACGAGGATCAATTGTGTGTAAACTTGAGTGTTCCCCATCAAAGCCTACGTAAATTTTACCTTAATTTACTCGAGGGCCACTGTATCTAACTAGTGGCCTCGAGGACAGAAAGTTTGCGGCCTGTAAATCTGTGAATATTATATTAATAATTGTGTACTGTATGGATTTGTGAGCCCCTTAAGGGACCTTATATAGACGAGGGTAGAAATAGTCTAAGCTACTCTATCCTTTTGAGATGTACTTCCTATTCTCAATTAACTTACTTGAAATTGTAGGGCTTATGTTGAAGCATCTCCGCGAAAGACTATCCCACGTCATGTTCACAGGACAGGTCAACGATCCACCTCACCGAGGCCATAAATATAACAAAAAGCATACTTAGACCTGTAGCGACACCAGACAGCACCGCTCCTGTGCCAGGTAAGTCCACTATAGCCCGTGCTATTTGCCCCGCCAATGTGCCAGGTAAGTTACGGGCTCACCATAGACCGTAATACTTGGAACTTGTTCCGAGTAGCTGAATCTATAACAACATTGGACCTGTAGCAGTGACCCGCATGTCAAAACCAGCGTTAACTTCATTGCTTCTTCAGAAACTTTACTTCATGTGCATTAGCAACTATGTTTGTGAGGAATTACTTGAGTAACAGAATGGCCCTTGAATGACAGAATTCACAGTGACATGGCCTTTGATGAGGTGAATGATATATACTTCAAGACTTGGTCAGAACTTTAAGATTATGATAGTGTGTGAGTGAAGTGGCAGGCGACCTGCCTGGCTGGCCGTCTGGATGTCTTATGGCAAGGTCCGGTCCACGTCGCCTCCTGTCTCACCCCGCCACACTGCACATGCGCGATAACCGTACAGGGTTACATTTATTTTATTTATAATGCACACTCTTCATATCCTGTAAGCGGTAGTGAAAAAAAGTTCCAGAGGAACAAAATGCAATCACTGATATACGCTGGTGTTGCATGAGCTGCTGCTAACCTGTCAGAGGATCCAAAACAGAAGACGGGACAGTACGTCTCTTTCGCCAAGCGCTTCCATTTTCCAGTACCACAAGTTTTGGCCTTATGTAACCCAAACGAGAGAAAAGCGACATGCTTTGTAAGAGAACTTTGTGGCAAGGAGGTGCTACTGGAGCCTCATCCAGCCCGACATGAGGGAGGTGGTGCTGGAGCCTCATGCAGCCCACCATCAGGGAGGTGGTGCTGGAGCCTCATGCAGCCCACCATCAGGGAGGTGGTGCTGGAGCCTCATGCAGCCCGACATGAGGGAGGTGGTGCTGGAGCCTCATGCAGCCCGACATGAGGGAGGTGGTGCTGGAGCCTCATGCAGCCCACCATCAGGGAGGTGGTGCTGGAGCCTCATGCAGCCCGACATGAGGGAGGTGGTGCTGGAGTCTCATGCAGCCCGACATGAGGGAGGTGGTGCTGGAGCCTCATGCAGCCCACCATCAGGTAGGTGGTGCTGGAGCCTCATGCAGCCCGACATGAGGGAGGTGGTGCTGGAGCCTCATGCAGCCCGACATGAGGGAGGTGGTGCTGGAGCCTCATGCAGCCCGACATGAGGGAGGTGGTGCTGGAGCCTCATGCAGCCCACCATCAGGGAGGGAAGGCCGCGTGAGTGGAAGGCAGCTGCAGAAGTGACTCCCTGAATCGAGTATGTAATCGAGTACAAGAATGTAACAACTCTTGTATATATCTCAAAAAAAAGTATAGCACCACTGACGACCACACAGACCACTGAAGCACGTAACTAAGGAAATTCCGGATGACTGCGACGGTCGGGCCGAGGCTCGGTATCATTATATTTCCCTATGTAAATCCTGGTTGGTAAATAGGGTGTTTATATATTACCGTCTATTATGGTAAATCTGTGTATATTACATCATCGTTTTCCTTGTCTTCCATCGCATCTAAGGCCATGTCATTGTTTTCTAGCAGTTGTATGAGGCAGGAGCGCTCTGTTCCGAACCATGTTGTCTAGAGTTATGGAGATGCTGTGATTTCATGTATTTTGTGATCTTACTTCGTAGAACTCTTTCAAAGATTTTTATGATGTGTGATGTTAGATCTATTAGTCTATTATTTTGTTTCATCTACTTTACTACCTCCTTTGTGAAGTGGCACGATCTGTAGAATGAAAGTATGAATATCACGATTACTTTCAGACACTTAAATTCAGAAACGGCAACTTACCTTCATTCTTCATCTCATAAATGAATCTAAACACGGAACTTTGCACGAAAGTTTTTTAAACTGTATCTGCAAAATGATCCTGGTTTAAGGTCCAGGAACTAACAGAAATGTGCCTTAATGCTAGTAGTGAGTTTAGCGACAGGTGACTTCAACGCCTACGTCATCCGAGCTCTCTCATACAGCTCCATTTGGAAGATGGTTAACGCCGAACTCGGCCGAGTAATTAGTCAACACTGGATACTAGAATAGTTATATCGAAGAGATCCTTAAAAGGAAGGCGAGCTGCTGTCCAGATTTTTGCTGTGTATACAATTCCCTTCTGCTTCTGACGATGCCACAATCTTCAATAAAACGTGTCATTCAGTTACTCGCCTTAGACCCAATAAAATTAAAAAATGAATTTTGGAGAGCTAATTTGTTTTAACTTCCATCTCAAGTGAAGATCAGGATAAATGTAGAGAACATTCATGCTAGAATCATTGACCTAACCCTTTCTATCATCTAATAACACGTCTGAAAAAATGGTTCCAAATATAGTGAACGTCTAAAGAAGGCTCCTTACAAGCATCTTGGATGTGCATGACACGAGACTGATAGGTCTGTAATTGCCAGGGTCGTTGGGCTTCGGTATGGGAACAATTATTGCGTAAATCCATTGTGTGGGCAACACTCCAATTAGGAATGGTTTGTTAAATAGTTGGAAAAATGGATTCCCAGACACCTTACACAGTGCATTGAGTATATCGTGGGTGACTCCATCTTCACCAGGTGCTGTACTTTTGCCATTTTTCATAGCTCCCTTATTTCCTGGGCTGTGTTTGTTTGCCCATACTCATCATCGCTAGCCTGTGCTCTTGTTATTCTAATTTTTCTGTAAGTATATCGCATGAGCTGTTCCCTGCTTATTTCTGCAGGGAGGAAGGAGGAGGATGCTGCATCACACCACTTCTGTATAAGTTCCCCAGCCTTACCCTTGGGGTCTTTGTGAGGCGCTGGCCGAGTTATGCTCCCTTTAGCTATCTGTATCTTTGCCTCCTGCTGGGAGGCAAAGATACGGATAGGGAGGACAGTGGATCTCTGACTAGCCTGCGTTATAAAGATATGATAGGGAGGACGAGGGGACAGGGGAGTAAGGAATGGTTAGAAGGACATGGCGACGGGTGAGGGGGGAATGATGGGTTGGATTGGGAGACAGGTGAAGGTTGCTGTTGCTCATTGAGCCACAGCAACACGTGGCCGGGTACAGCTAGTAGAATAATAAATAATTAAACTAAAAATATTCACAAAGAATAAAAGCACATTACTGTCTGTTAAGATTACCCCACACCCTCTCTTTAATGTTCTTTTCCCTGGCTACTTGACACACGATTTTAAACAGCTCTTGGTTGCTTTCAGTGGGATGTATCCAGTACTCTCTACTCATGTGCCTTACATACGCATTAAGCATATATATGTAATCGTTCTCATACCATTTTATTTTCTTCTTCTGAGGGCTACTTTGCTCAGTCATACTATCACTGTCATCTGGGATTTGGTATTATGTGAACTAGTCACTCATTTTGTTTATGAACCCCAACCTCTCGGTCGGTCAGGGATTGAACGCCGACCTGCATGGACTACTTGGGCTCTATCATCTAACCCAAGTAGTTAGGGGAGTTGGGTGGGGGAGGGGAGAGGAAAGATGTAGGGAGTGAGAGATTGGGGGATAAGACAGAACAGTGGGTCTCTGACTTGCCTGCGTTATAAACCCCAGGTTGTCTAATGCCCGAAACGCTATGCGTGTTAGTGGCTTTGCAAGAATGTAAAAATATCACTCTAATGTAATCTCACAAACTCATTGTACCTTCTTGTAAATAAATTATTATTATTATTATTATTATTATTATTATTATTATTATTATTATTATTATGAGGCAGGTCTGCTTTGTGAGAGTTATTCTCCACCTGACTGGATTTAGTAGTCAGGGGAAGGAATTAAACCAAGCAAACGTCAGTATTTATGATTAAGAAGAAGGAAAACAGAGGCCAAGCATCTCAAGGAAATGAGGTGAGATAAGATGTCGACAGTATGTTACTAGACGTAACTTGGGCGGAGGTCTTACACTCACGTGAGGCATGAGAATCGAGATGGACAGATGTACCTCGTTGCCTCCTATGAAGAAGGAAACTCGTAGCTCATGGTGAAAAGTTTGAAAGAAAGCTACATGATCAATGTGAGGAAGCTGTTGAGGGTGACTTGCCCCACGATATCTTTGTTATCGTGGTAACGATATAGGAGCGGCCTGAAGTCAATTGGGTGGTCGTACCTTTGTACGATCTTATGAATTTTCAAGTTATGAATAATGCAGTACAAGGTAAGAGCGTTAATATTTTCTTGTCTGAGTTAAATTACATGCAAGATGCCTAGCCCAGACTGAGAGGGGGCAGGAGGTTGCTGGCGACGATTAAATCAGCATCCTAGTGAAACGTATTTTGCGGAAAACTGGTGTTATATAAGCATGTTATTATATTATATAAGCATATAATTATTATATATTATATGCGCGCTATGGCCAAAAGTGGACGTAATTTGAAATTAAATCGGCTCACGAAAGTGACGTACTGTCCCGTTTTCTGTTTGAGTCGTCCGGCTTACTCGGTAAGGTTACCTTACCTTGAGGTTACCTTGAGGTGCTTCCGGGGCTTAACGTCCCCGCGGGCTGGTCGTCGACCAGGCCTCCTGATTGCCGAACTGATCAACCAGGCTGTTGGACGCGGCTGCTCGCAGCTTGACGTATGAGTCACAGCCTGGTTGATCAGGTATCCTTTGGAGTTGCTTATCCAGTTCTCTCTTGAACACTGTGAGGGGTCGGCCAGTTATGCCCCTTATGTGTAGTGGAAGCGTGTTGAACAGTCTCGGGCCTCTGATGTTGGTAGAGTTCTCTCTCAAAGTACCTGTTGCACCTCTGCTTTTCAACGGGGGTATTCTGCACATCTTGCCATGTCTTCTGGTCTCATGTGATGTTATTTCTGTGTGCAGGTTTGGGAC
>NC_091166.1:27170962-27318462 GCF_040958095.1 Procambarus clarkii | reverse complement strand
CTCAGTAGAGTGTAAGCTATTCCTACATTGTACTGGAAATTCCAGTGCGTGTTGAAGCTGCCTGAGGAGAAATCAACTTCCCCGCCACGCTAGCGAGTCACGTGTTCCAGAAGGTTCCAGATGACGCGACCCCACAACCACGCTACCCTTCACTATTACAGCTAAGAGGCTGAAATTTCTTACTAATTTACATACTAACATTTTGTGTGTTATTGAGATTTAATTATATTTCATAATTATATGTCATTTATGTATGCTATGAATTTAATCATATATTTCTTTTGGCATTACAAATATTAGATAGGAATAATTATCTTGTCTAACGCTCATTGCTACATAATATTATCATTAATCAACTTATTCTCTGCCAAGATTGATTTATTGAATATTTATTTAATTTTGATATATTTCTTAGTAAACCTTATTAACCCCTATCGAAGGGGGTTAGTAAGATTAATAACCCCTAATGAAGTATTTACCCCAATTTAGTTTAGGAACATTTTACTCTTGAGTAATAATTATTCTTAAAGTTCATTAATGGTCTATAAATAATTCTTGATGATTACACCATCCATAGGCACTGGTATCTCAGTCCATTTTATTGCTTTAGTTATCTGTTTCCCTTTTCAGTAAAAAAAAATGGGTGGTCGTTCGAGTATTTCGATTTAATTAATTAAATATAATTATATTGAGAGTTAGATTTCATACAGCATCTCATGTTACTGTTTACAGCAGCTTCACCTGACTCGTTTCCCCTACCATGTTCTACCTGCGTGTACTTCAGCTAACTCGTACAATTTTTATGCAGATGAGGTATGCCAAGTATTGCATCATCTGCATAAAATGGACAGTTCAGGTTATCATATAGTTACTGAACTGTCAGCATTGTGGAGAAATGACAGAGACCACGGGAACATTATCTACCACAGTGCAGTTACAAACCATATAAGATTTCAACAAAGAGTTAACAGACCTGAAGTTGTTAAAAACATTGTGCATAATGTTTCTGAAGAGAGCATACCAGTCATAAATACTCATACACCACCTAAAAAAACAGAAACGAGAAACACTTAGTGGGCCAGCCAGGGGCATAACGACCGTATATATATATATATATATATATATATATATATATATATATATATATATATATATATATATATATATATATATATATATGTGTGTATATCACGAAAATAAACACGTGATTAAGAATGTGACAATGTCAGACCACGGAGGAAAAATGAAACAGGAAATTTCCTTAAGTACTTTCGTATATTAAATACATCTTCAGAAGGTCAACACCTTCTGAAGATGTATTTAATATACGAAAGTACTTAAGGAAATTTCCTGTTTCATTTTTCCTCCGTGGTCTGACATTGTCATATATATATATATATATATATATATATATATTCAGTGTGAATTGGGCATACACATATATATATATAAATATATGCGAACAAGCCTGAATGGTCCCCAGGACTATATGCGAATGAAAACTCACACCCCAGAAGTGACTCGAACCCATACTCCCAGGAGCAACACAACTGGTAACTACAGGGCGCCTTAATCCACTTGACCATCACGGCCGTCAAAAGGAAGTGATAGCCGAGGCTATTTGAGCCACTTCCCCGACGGCAACTCGGATGGTAATCTTGGGCATAGCATTTCACCAAATCACCTCATTCTTTGGGGCACACGTGAGGAACACAAATGTGAACAAGCCTGAATGGTCCCCAGGACAATATGCAACTGAAAACTCACACCCCAGAAGTGACTCGAACCCATACTCCCAGGAGCAACGCAACTGGTATGTACAAGACGCCTTAATCCACTTGACCATCACGACCGGACAAAATGAGGTGATAGCCGAGGCTATTTGAACCACCCCACTGCCGGCACTCGGATAGTAATCTTGGGCATAGCATTTTACCAAATCACCTCATTCTTTGGGGCACACGTGAGGAACACAAATGCGAACAAGCCTGAATGGTCCCCAGGACAATATGCAACTGACAACTCACACCCCAGAAGTGACTCGAACCCATACTCCCAGGAGCAACGCAACTGGTATGTACAAGACGCCTTAATCCACTTGACCATCACGACCGGACAAAATGAGGTGATAGCCGAGGCTATTTGAACCACCCCACCGCCGGCACTCGGATAGTAATCTTGGGCATAGCATTTTACCAAATCACCTCATTCTTTGGGGCACACGTGAGGAACACAAATGCGAACAAGCCTGAATGGTTCCCAGGACAATATGCAACTGAAAACTCACACCCCAGAAGTGACTCGAACCCATACTCCAGGAGCAACGCAACTGGTATGTACAAGACGCCTTAATCCACTTGACCATCACGACCCGACATAATGAGGTGATAGCCGAGGCTGTTTGAACCACCCCACAGCCGGCACTCGGATAGTAATCTTGGGCATAGCATTTTACCAAATCACCTCATTCTTTGGGGCACACGTGAGGAACACAAATGCAAACAAGCCTGAATGGTCCCCAGGACAATATGCAACTGAAAACTCACACCCCAGAAGTGACTCGAACCCATACTCCCAGGAGCAACGCAACTGGTATGTACAAGACGCCTTAATCCACTTGACCATCACGACCGGACATAATGAGGTGATAGCCGAGGTTATTTGAACCACCCCACCGCCGGCACTCGGATATTAATCTTGGGCATAGCATTTTACCAAATCACCTCATTCTTTGGGGCACACGTCAGGAACACAAATACGAACAAGCCTGAATGGTCCCCAGGACAATATGCAACTGAAAACTCAGTTGCATATTGTCAACGACGGCTTCCACCTCAGGGTGGAAGCCGTCGGGGAAGTGGCTCAAATAGCCTCGGCTATCACTTCCTTTTGACGGCCATGATGGTCAAGTGGATTAAGGCGCCCTGTAGTTACCAGTTGCGTTGCTCCTGGGAGTATGGGTTCGAGTCACTTCTGGGGTGTAAGTTTTCATTCATATATATATATATATATATATATAAGAAAAAAGTTGGAGAAAATATATTAATTAAGGAAAACTTGGCTAATTAGGCAAATCGGGCCTTGCATAGTAGGCTGAGAAGTGCGTTCTGGCTACTAGGTACGACATTATATATATGTATATATATATATATATATATATATATATATATATATATATATATATATATATATATATATATATATATATATATATATATATATATATGTCGTACCTTGTAGCCAGAACGCACTTCTCAGCCTACTATGCAAGGCCCGATTTGCCTAATAAGCCAAGTTTTCATGAATTAATTGTTTTTCGACTACCTAACCTACCTAACCTAACCTAACCTAACTTTTTCGGCTACCTAACCTAACCTAACCTATAAAGATAGGTTAGGTTAGGTTAGGTAGGGTTGGTTAGGTTCAGTCATATATCTACGTTAATTTTAACTCCAATAAAAAATAATTGACCTCATACATAATGAAATGGGTTGATTTATCATTTCATAAGAAAAAAATTAGAGAAAATATATTAATTCATGAAAACTTGGCTTATTAGGCAAATCGGGCCTTGAATAGTAGGCCAAAAAGTGAGTTCTGGCTACTAGGTACGACATATATATATATATATATATTGTGACGATAATCTCCTTCAAGAGATTGAGCCTGCTCTTACCTCCAAAGTTCGTCGATACATACATCTATATAAAACTACTATGGAAGAAAAATCCAACAATGACAATACCAGCAAGGTTTGCCAGAGCGCAAAACGTATGCAGCCAGGAACACCTGCTCCACCTCAAACCGCCAAACTACCTGTCTTGTCGCCTGCTCATCGCTGATTGGCTGCGGGTCCAGCTGTAACTGCACTCCACCCACCATACTACTTGATGTCTGGGGCCGCCACGACCTCAGTCCGTGCTTTCGACAAGTTAACACGTCTCGTTGGTAGACTAAGCCCCAGGCTTACGTGTACTAAGAGAAGTGATAGCTTGAAGCCAATATTCCTGCACCTATTTACACTTGTTATTTGCTCACTTGTCTTAACGTAACTTTTCATTTTGCCATTTGATTATTCTTATTACTTTGATTGATTTTATTATACGAATTTGTATGTCCATTTTATTCATGTTTTGCTTTCTTTAACGTAATTAAAATTTCATTGTTAAAATTTACTTGTGTTTTGTGTGTCTTCTCCTTACCTTACCACAGACGAAGTTCCAGAATTTCTATTTTTTTTCTATATGTGACGAGGCCATACTCCTAGCTTTTGAACAGCCGAACACCAACGCGTTACCGTCACAATATATATATATATATATATATATATATATATATATATATATATATATATATATATATATATATATATATATATATAATGTCGTACCTAGTAGCCAGAACGCACTTCTCAGCCTACTATGCAAGGCCCGATTTGCCTAATTAGCCAAGTTTTCCTGAATTAATATATTTTCTCCAACTTTTTTCTTATTAAATGATAAAGCTACCCATTTCATTATGTATGAGGTCAATTTTTTTTTATTGGAGTTAAAAATAACGTTGCTATATAACCGAACCTAACCAGCCCTACCTAACCTAACCTAACCTAGCTTTATAGGTTAGGTTAGGTAGCCGAAAAAGTTAGGTTAGGTTAGGTTAGGTTTGGTAGGTTAGGTAGTCGAAAAAACATTAATTCAAGAAAACTTGACTTATTAGGCAAATCGGGCCTTGCATAGTAGGCTGAGAAGTGCATTCTGGCTACTAGGTACGACATATATATATATATATATATATATATATATATATATATATATATATATATATATATATATATATATATATATATATATATATATATATATTATATGCAAACAAGCCAGAATGGTCCCCTGGACAATATGCAACTGAAAACTCACACCCCAGAAGTGACTCGAACCCATACTCCCAGAAGCAACGCAACTGGTATGTACAAGACGCCTTAATCCACTTGACCATCACGACCGGACAAAATGAGGTGATAGCCGAGGCTATTTGAACCACCCCACCGCCGGCACTCGGATAGTTATCTTGGGCATAGCATTTTACCAAATCACCTCATTCTTAGGGGCACACGTGAGGAACACAAATGCAAACAAGCCAGAATGGTCCCCTGGACAATATGCAACTGAAAACTCACACCCCAGAAGTGACTCGAACCCATAGCCTCGGCTATCACCTCATTTTGTCCGGTCGTGATGGTCAAGTGGATTAAGGCGTCTTGTACATACCAGTTGCGTTGCTTCTGGGAGTATGGGTTCGAGTCACTTCTGGGGTGTGAGTTTTCAGTTATATATATTATATATATATTATATATATATATATATATATATATATATAAGCCTATACTTGCATAAACCACAAGTGAAGATAAACAATCTTTGGACAACACCCACCAGTGGGACTCGAACCCAGAAAGCACAACAACCTTCCAGTAGCTGGCATAACTAGTATGCTTTAACCCACTACGCCATCAGACCTTACAAAAGAAGTAGATAGTTCGAGATATATATCTCAAACATCTCTACCTCCCGAAGGCACCAAATGAGTGAGGGGTCAGTCTGCATTTTTCGTCAAGCCACTGTCAATGTGAGAGAACTCGTGTCCAGCTTATAAGCCTATACTTGCATAAACCACAAGTGAAGATAAACAATCTTTGGACAACACCCACCAGTGGGACTCGAACCCAGAAAGCACAACTACCTTCCAGTAGCTGGCATAACTAGTATGCTTTAACCCACTACGCCATCAGACCTTACAAAAGAAGTAGATAGTTCGAGATATATATCTCAAACATCTCTACCTCCCGAAGGCACCAGATGAGTGAGGGGTCAGTCTGCATTTTTCGTCAAGCCACTGTCAATGTGAGAGAACTCGTGTCCAGCTTATAAGCCTATACTTGCATAAACCACAAGTGAAGATAAACAATCTTTGGACAACACCCACCAGTGGGACTCGAACCCAAAAAGCACAACTACCTTCCAGTAGCTGGCATAACTAGTATGCTTTAACCCACTACGCCATCAGACCTTACAAAAGAAGTAGATAGTTCGAGATATATATCTCAAACATCTCTACCTCCCGAAGGCACCAGATGAGTGAGGGGTCAGTCTGCATTTTTCGTCAAGCCACTGTCAATGTGAGAGAACTCGTGTCCAGCTTATAAGCCTATACTTGCATAAACCACAAGTGAAGATAAACAATCTTTGGACAACACCCACCAGTGGGACTCGAACCCAGAAAGCACAACTACCTTCCAGTAGCTGGCATAACTAGTATGCTTTAACCCACTACGCCATCAGACCTTACAAAAGAAGTAGATAGTTCGAGATATATATCTCAAACATCTCTACCTCCCGAAGGCACCAGATGAGTGAGGGGTCAGTCTGCATTTTTCGTCAAGCCACTGTCAATGTGAGAGAACTCGTGTCCAGCTTATAAGCCTATACTTGCATAAACCACAAGTGAAGATAAACAATCTTTGGACAACACCCACCAGTGGGACTCGAACCCAGAAAGCACAACTACCTTCCAGTAGCTGGCATAACTAGTATGCTTTAACCCACTACGCCATCAGACCTTACAAAAGAAGTAGATAGTTCGAGATATATATCTCAAACATCTCTACCTCCCGAAGGCACCAGATGAGTGAGGGGTCAGTCTGCATTTTTCGTCAAGCCACTGTCAATGTGAGAGAACTCGTGTCCAGCTTATAAGCCTATACTTGCATAAACCACAAGTGAAGATAAACAATCTTTGGACAACACCCACCAGTGGGACTCGAACCCAGAAAGCACAACTACCTTCCAGTAGCTGGCATAACTAGTATGCTTTAACCCACTACGCCATCAGACCTTACAAAAGAAGTAGATAGTTCGAGATATATATCTCAAACATCTCTACCTCCCGAAGGCACCAGATGAGGGTGGGTGTTGTCCAAAGATTGTTTATCTTCACTTGTGGTTTATGCAAGTATAGGCTTATAAGCTGGACACGAGTTCTCTCACATTGTCAGTGGCTTGACGAAAAATGCAGACTGACCCCTCACTCATCTGGTGCCTTCGGGAGGTAGAGATGTTTGAGATATATATCTCGAACTATCTACTTCTTTCGTAAGGTCTGATGGCGTAGTGGGTTAAAGCATACTAGTTATGCCAGCTACTGGAAGGTAGTTGTGCTTTCTGGGTTCGAGTCCCACTGGTGGGTGTTGTCCAAAGATTGTTTATCTTCACTTGTGGTTTATGCAAGTATAGGCTTATAAGCTGGACACGAGTTCTCTCACATTGATAGTGGCTTGACGAAAAATGCAGACTGACCCCTCACTCATCTGGTGCCTTCGGGAGGTAGAGATGTTTGAGATATATATCTCGAACTATCTACTTCTTTTGTAAGGTCTGATGGCGTAGTGGGTTAAAGCATACTAGTTATGCCAGCTACTGGAAGGTAGTTGTGCTTTCTGGGTTCGAGTCCCACTGGTGGGTGTTGTCCAAAGATTATATATATATATATATATATATATATATATATATATATATATATATATATATATATATATATATATATATATATATATATATATATATATATATATATATATATATATATATATATATATATATATATATATATATGTCGTACCTAGTAGCCAGAACGCACTTCTTGGCCTACTATGCAAGGCGAGATTTGCCTAATAAGCCAAGTTTTCCAGAATTAATATATTTTCTCTATTTTTTTTCTTATGACATGATAAAGCTACCCATTTCATTATGTATGAGGTCAATTTTTTTTTATTTGAGTTAAAATTAATGTAGATATATGACCGAACCTAACCAACCCTACCTAACCTAACCTAACCTATCTTTATAGGTTAGGTTAGGTTAGGTAGCCGAAAAAGTTAGGTTAGGTTAGGTTAGGTAGGTTAGGTAGTCAAAAAATATTTAATTCATGAAAACTTGACTTATTAGGCAAATCGGGCCTTGCATAGTAGGCAGAGAAGTGCGTTCTGGCTACTAGGTACGACATATATATATATATATATATATATATATATATATATATAATATATATGCCCCAATTCACACTGAAAACAAGTGTATTTGCAACAGGGTGGAAGCAGACCAATACGGACTGCATGGATTGCATTGCGGAAGCACAAAGGGCTGGCATGCAAGACACAACGAGGTCAATAACATCATCAAGAGAAGCCTCTTCTCAGCTAGATGCCCAGCGGAGAGAGAACCTCGCATCCTAGGGGTCCAAAACCCGGATTTCCCCGCACTTCGCCCTGATGGCATCACCATATACTCATGGAAGGAGGGTAGACAGTTGGTGTGGGACTACACATGTGTATCCACCCTGGCTGACACCTATGTACACTTCGGAGCTGATCAAGCAGGTGGGACGGCCAACCACAGGGAAACAGCAAAATCACTCAAGTACAGGCGACTGGAAGGTCAATACCTCTTTGTTCCCATAGCGTCTGAGACGCATGGCCCCTGGGGCAAGAGTGCCTTGGGATTTCTCAGGGAATTGGGTTCCAAGCTCATTGACGTCACCAGAGACCCAAGGGCTTCCAGTTTTTTGTTTCAGCGCCTCAGTGTGGCGATCCAGAGGGGAAATGCTTGCTGCGTCCTCGGTTCTTGTACGGAAGCGGAGGAGCTTCAAGAGATCCATTCCCTTTAGGCATTTGTCTTGTATGTTTTGTAACCTTTAATTACACTATATATATATATATATATATATATATATATATATATATATATATATATATATACATATATATATATATATATATATATATATATATATATATATATATATATATATATATATATATATATATATATATGTCGTACCTAGTAGCCAGAACGCACTTCTCAGCCTACTATACAAGGCCCGATTTGCCTAATAAGCCAAGTTTTCATGAATTAATGTTTCTTCGACTACCTAACCTACCTAACCTAACCTTACCTAACTTTTTCGGCTACCTAACTGAACCTAACCTATAAAGATAGGTTAGGTTAGGTTAGGTAGGGTTGGTTAGGTTCAGTCATATATCTACGTTAGTTTTAACTCCAATAAAAAAGATTGACCTCATACATAATGAAATGGGTAGCTTTATCATTTCATAAGAAAAAAATTAGAGAAAATATATTAATTCATGAAAACTTGGCTTATTAGGCAAATCGGGCCTTGCATAGTAGGCTGAGAAGTGCGTTCTGGCTACTAGGTACGACATATATATATATATATATATATATATATATATATATATATATATATATATATATATATATATATATATATATATACATATATACATATATATATATATATATATATATATATATATATATATATATATATATATATATACATATATATATATATATATATATATATATATATATATATATATATATATATATGTCGTACCTAGTAGCCAGAACGCACTTTTTGGCCAAATATGCAAGGCCCGATTTGCCTAATAAGCCAAGTTTTCCTGAATTAATATATTTTCTCTAATTTTTTTCTTATGAAATGATAAAGCTACCCATTTCATTATGTATGAGGTCAATTTTTTTTTATTGGAGTTAAAATTAACGTAGATATATGACCGAACCTAACCAACCCTACCTAACCTAACCTAACCTATCTTTATAGGTTAGGTTAGGTTAGGTAGCCGAAAAAGTTAGGTTAGGTTAGGTTAGGTAGGTTAGGTAGTCGAAAAACAATTAGTTCATGAAAACTTGGCTTATTAGGTAAATCGGGCCTTGCATAGTAGGCTGAGAAGTGCGTTCTGGCTACTAGGTACGACATATATATATATATATATATATATATATATATATATATATATATATATATATATATATATATATATATATATATATATATATGTCGTACCTAGTAGCCAGAACGCACTTCTCAGCCTACTATGCAAGGCCCGATTTGCCTAATAAGCCAAGTTTTCCTGAAATTATATATTTTCTCTATTTTTTCCTTATGAAATGATAAAGCTAGCCATTTCATTATGTATGAGGTCATTTTTTTTTATTGGTGTTAAAATTAACGTAGATATATGACCGAACCTAACCAACCCTACCTAACCTAACCTAACCAATCTTTATAGGTTAGGTTAGGTTAGGTAGACGAAAAAGGTGCGTTAGGTTAGGTTAGGTAGGTTAGGAAGTCGAAAAACAATTAATTCATGAAAACTTGGCTTTGTAGGCAAATCGGGCCTTGCATAGTAGGCCGAGTACGACGTTCTGGCTACTAGGTACGACATATTATATATATATATATATATATATATATATATATATATATATATATATATATATATATATATATGTCGTACCTAGTTGCCAGAACGCACTTCTCAGCCTACTATGCAAGGCCCGATTTGCCTAATAAGCCAAGTTTTTATGAATTAATTATTTTTCGACTTCCTAACCTAACCTAACTTTTTTGGCTACCTAACCTAACCTAACCTATAGAGATAGGTTAGGTTAGGTTAGGTAGGGTTGGCTAGATTCGGTCATATATCTACGTTAATTTTAACTCCAATAAAAAAGAATTGACCTCATACATAATGAAATGGGTAGCTTTATCATTTCATAAGAAAAAAATTAGAGAAAATATATTAAGTCAGTAAAACTTGGCTTATTAGGCAAATCGGGCCTTGCATAGTTGGCTGAGAAGTGCGTTCTGGCTACTAGGTACGACATATATATATATATATATATATATATATATATATATATATATATATATATATATATATATATATATATGTCGTACCCAGTATATATATATATATATCTAGTACCCAGAATGCACTTCTCAGCCTACTATGCAAAGCCCCGATTTGCCTAATAAGCCAAGTTTTACTGATTTAATTGTTTTTCATCTACCTAACCTACCTAACCTAACCTAACTTTTTCGACTACCTAACCTAACCTTACCTATAGAGATAGGTTAGGTAGGGTTGGTTAGGTTCGGTCATATATCTATGGTAATTTACCTCCAATAAAAAAAATTGACCTCATACATAATGAAATGGGCAGCTTTATCATTCCATAAGAAAAAAATTAGAAAAAATATATTAATTCAGGAAAACTTGGCTTATTAGGCAAATCGGGCCTTGCATAGTAGGCTGAGAAGTGCGTTCTGGCTACTAGGTACGACATATGTATATATATATATATATATATATATATATATATATATATATATATATATATATATATATATATATATATATATATATATATATATATATATATATATATATATATATTATTAAATATGACCAAAAAAGTAAGATTAATAATTCTAACACGAATTTTCTCGATCTTTCTTACGTTTCTTTTCACTGGTGATGGTAATTCAAAGATCAATTCTCCAAAATTCATTTTTATTTCTAGTCTGATGCGACACCTGAGCGCGTTTCGTAAAACTTATTAAATTTTCAAAGACTTTAGTTTACAAACACACAACTGAAACTGAATAGAGCTTACACATCTTCGATTTTATATCTACATTTGGGTGTGGTGGATGAGGTGAAAACAAACTTTCAACAATGGGTATTGAATGGGTATTAAATTCAAACACAAGACAGAACACGAAACAATGGGTATTGAATGGAAGTAATTGTATATACCATATACAATTATACTGCAATTAAAAGCCATATACTGCAGGTATGTTGACGACATTTTTACACAGGTACCTGATGTCAAACATCTGCAGGAGCTGAAGGAGGCATTTGAGCAGAGTTCCGTGCTGCGTTTCACTTACGAGATGGAAAAGGATGGGAAGCTGCCCTTTCTAGATGTAACAGTCATGGAAAAGAGCGGAGGTTTCCACACTGCAGTCTACACTAAGGAAACAAACATAGGAATGTGCCTAAATGCCAACAGTGATTGCCCTTACAGGTACAAGAGGAGTGTTGTTAACGCTTATGTCGACCGTGCTCTCAGCCACAGCTCAGAATGGAAGCAAGTCGACGAAGAACTCTGTAGTGTAAGGCAGGTCCTAGTCAACAACGGCTTCTCCAATGGTTTCATCGAAGACATCATAAGAAGGAAAGTGAAACGCCATGCAACCTCTGAAGAAACAACTAACACAACACCTATATCCCCTATTAGACTATTTTAGTGGAACTTCTTTTACACAGCTCATAAAACGGAGCAAAGGGTCCTGAAAGATATTGTTAATAGAAACGTTATCCCTACAGACAAAAATCAGAAGATACAACTGACGATTTACTATAAAACCAGAAAAACGGCCAGCCTACTCATGAGGAACTCTCCAGACACAAAGCAGAACGCTTTAAAAGGGGACAACGTCGTCTATGCCTTCAAATGCCCTCTTGGGGACTGTAAGCCTAAAAAAAACAGTATATAGGCAAGAAAACAACATCTCTTTCCAGGAGTTTAACGATGCATAAGCAACAGGGCTCCATTAAGGAACATATAATCTCTTCCCACAACCAAACCATCACCAGAGAAATCTTAGCAAACAACACTGAAATCATCGATAGCAGGCGGCTTGACGTCTGCGAGACACTACACATCAAGAAGTCAACAACAGCAATCAACAGCCAATTAATGCATAACTATATTCTACCAACTTCAAGAATCCGCTCCAATATAGAAGCATCAAGAAATATGGACCAATAGGCTTTCTACAATTACTTCCATTCAATTCCCATTGTTTCGTGTTCTCTGTCTTGTGTTTGAATTTAATACCCATTCAATACCCATTGTTGAATGTTTGTTTTCACCTCACCCACCTCACCCAAATGTAGATATAAAATCGAAGATGTGTAAGCTCTATTCAGTTTCAGTTGTGTGTTTGTAAACTAAAGTCTTTGAAAATGTAATAAGTTTTACGAAACGCGCTCAAGTGTCGCGTCAGACTAGAAATAAAAATGAATTTTGGAGAATTGATCTTTGAATTACCATTAACAGTAAAAAGAAATGTAAGAAAGTTCGAGAAAATTCGTGTTAGAATTATTAATCTTATTTTTTCGGTCATATTTAATAATATATGTCTACAGGACACTCTGCTACCAAAATATACTAATATTTAAACGCACGACCCAGCAGGAAGGAATCAAGCCTTCACGATAAAATATCGCCAAGATCTGATTCGTGATCAGATATACAAGGCAGAAAATGAAATCAAAGACAACAAAGCACAACTACTTCATGCTACAAACGAATGGAGAAACAGCAACATCGACGAAAGTCTCCGTACTCGCATTTAACTACACCTCGACATCCTCACAGACCGACATCACCTCAGCACAGAAACAAGGATAATCAAGAAACTAACAACTTTATATGGAGGACCTATGGCAATTCCACGACCAAGAAATGGCTTCCTGAACCTTGCTGGAATCAACCTCACTGAGGACCAAGTCACTCTCCTAAATCTGGGTATAAACTGTCACGTTATGCCCAGACCGAGTGAGATGGCCCGGAAAGTGGAGTTGGAAATTCTGTTGGACGACATATTCGACCTCGAGACACAAAAGAAGGTCACTACCAAAAATACCTTACAAGCAGAACTTATTGCGGAAGGAGGAAAGAATCGAGGCAACTACAGAAGAACAATACTGTCCCCCGAGCTCAAAGCGGCAGCTAAGAGCCTTCGTGAGAACAAGGAGATAGTTGTCAGGAGAGGTGACAAGTCGCCAATATACGTCATTCTTAAAAAAGACGAATATCTGGCGAAAATGAACATCATACTCTCTGACCAAACTAAATTCCAAAGGGTAACAAAGGACACTACAGCCGAACTGAAAGCAAAGGTCAACAAATTGATCGAAACTTTAAACGCCAAGAAATCTGGACTCCACCTGCCAAAGATTATTGGGGAATATAAACCTGGATATGCGTATGGAAATGTCAAGACACACAAGCCTGGAAACCCACTTCGGCCAATCATCAGCCAGATACCCACACCCACGTACAGACTGGCAAAACGACTCAACGGCTTGCTGACTCCTTATGCCACTTGCGCCTTCAGCCTGAAGTCTCCAAAGGAATTTGTTGATTTGCTGCGGGGAACACTGGCCACAGGGATAAGAGCCTCGTTGGACGTAGAATCTCTGTTTACCAACGTACCTGTGGATGAAACAATCGGGATGATAGCCGACAGAGTGTACCGTGATCCGGCCTGTACTCCTCTTGACATACCAGAAAACAGTGTAAGGAAACTACTCCAAGCTTGTACTAAAGAGGCACCGTTCTTGAGCCCGGATGGACACATGTATAAGCAAGTAGATGGGGTCGCCATGGGTTCTCCCCTAGGTGTCCTGTTTGCAAACTTCTACTTGGGTACCATAGAGCAAAAAGTCTTAGTCGACATGAACTTGAAACCAGCCATATACGGCAGGTATGTTGACGACATTATTACACAGGTAGCTGATGTCAGACATCTGCAGGACCTGAAGGAGGCATATGAGCAGAGTTCTGTGCTGCGTTTCACTTACGAGATGGAAAAGGATGGGAAGCTGCCCTTTCTAGATGTAACAGTCATGGAAAAGAGCGGAGTTTTCCACACTGCAGTCTACACTAAGGAAACAAACATAGGAATGTGCCTAAATGCCAACAGTGACTGCCCAGACAGGTACAAGAGGAGTGTTGTTAACGCTTATGTCGACCGTGCTCTCAGCCACAGCTCAGAATGGAAGCAAGTCGACAAAGAACTCTGTAGGGTAAGGCAGGTCCTAGTCAACAATGGCATCTCCAATGACGTCGATGACATCATAAGAAGGAAAGTGAAACGCCATGCAACCTCTGAAGAAACAACTAACACAACACCTATACCCCCTATTAGACTATTTTACAGGAACTTCTTTTCCACAGCTCATAAAACGGAGGAAAGGGTCCTGAAAGATATTGTTAATAGAAACGTTATCCCTACAGACAAAAATCAGAAGATACAACTGACGATTTGCTATAAAACCAGAAAAACGGCCAGCCTACTCATGAGAAACTCTCCAGACACAAAGCAGAACGCTTTAAAAGAGACCAACGTCGTCTATGCCTTCAAATGCCCTCTTTGGCATTTGAAGTAAGCCTCAAAAAAACCAGTATATAGGCAAGACAACAACATCTCTTTCCAGGGGTTTAACGATGCATAAGCAACATGGCTCCATTAAGAAACATATAATCTCTTCCCACAACCAAACCATCACCAAAGAAATCTTAGCAAACAACACTGAAATCATCAATAGATACAGCGATAGCAGGCGGCTTGACGTCTGCGAGGCACTACACATCAAGAAGTCAACACCAGCAATCAACAGCCAATTAATGCATAACTATATTCTACCCACTTCAAGACTCCGCTCCAATATAGAAGCATCAAGAAATATGGACCAATAGGCTTTCTACAATTACTTCCATTCAATACATATTGTTTCGTGTTCTGTCTTGTGTTTGAATTTAATACCCATTCAATACCCATTGTTGAAAGTTTGTTTTCACCTCATCCACCTCACCCAAATGTAGATATAAAATCGAAGATGTGTAGGCTCTATTCAGTTTCAGTTGTGTGTTTGTAAACTAAAGTCTTTGAAAATGTAATAAGTTTTACGAAACGAGCTCAAGTGTCGCGTCAGACTAGAAATAAAAATGAATTTTGGAGAATTGATCTTTGAATTACCATCAACAGTGAAAAGAAACGTAAGAAAGATCGAGAAAATTCGTGTTAGAATTATTTATCTTACTTTTTCGGTCATATTTAATAATATATGTCTACAGGAAAGACTGCTACCAAAATATACTAATATATATATATATGTATATATATATATATATATATATATATATATATATAACTGAAAACTCACACCCCAGAAGTGACTCGAACCCATACTCCCACAACTGGTATGTACAGGGACGCCTTAATCCGCTTGACCATCACGACCGGACATAAGGAAGTGATAGCCGAGGCTATATGAACCACTTCCCCGCCGGCACTCGGATGGTAATCTTGGGCATAGCATTTTATCAAATCACCTCATTCTTTGGGGCACACGTGAGGAACACAAATGCAAACAAGCCTGAATGGTCCCCAGGACTATATACAACTGAAAACTCACACCCCAGAAGTGACTCGAACCCATACTCCCACAACTGGTATGTACAGGGACGCCTTAATCCGCTTGACCATCACGACCGGACATAAGGAAGTGATAGCCGAGGCTATATGAACCACTTCCCCGCCGGCACTCGGATGGTAATCTTGAGTTTTCAGTTGTATATAGTCCTGGGGACCATTCAGGCTTGTTTGCATTTGTGTTCCTCACGTGTGCCCCAAAGAATGAGGTGATTTGATAAAATGCTATGCCCAAGATTACCATCCGAGTGCCGGCGGGGAAGTGGTTCATATAGCCTCGGCTATCACTTCCTTATGTCCGGTCGTGATGGTCAAGCGGATTAAGGCGTCCCTGTACATACCAGTTGTGGGAGTATGGGTTCGAGTCACTTCTGGGGTGTGAGTTTTCAGTTGTATATAGTCCTGGGGACCATTCAGGCTTGTTTGCATTTGTGTTCCTCACGTGTGCCCCAAAGAATGAGGTGATTTGATAAAATGCTATGCCCAAGATTACCATCCGAGTGCCGGCGGGGAAGTGGTTCATATAGCCTCGGCTATCACTTCCTTATGTCCGGTCGTGATGGTCAAGCGGATTAAGGCGTCCCTGTACATACCAGTTGTGGGAGTATGGGTTCGAGTCACTTCTGGGGTGTGAGTTTTCAGTTGTATATAGTCCTGGGGACCATTCAGGCTTGTTTGCATATATATATATATATATATATATATATATATATATATATATATATATATATATTTATATATATATATATATATATATATATATATATATATATATATATATATATATATATATATATATATATATATTTATATATACCTTGTTTTTCGGTTGCTAAGTATATATATCTAGGAATGTAAATAGGTATACACATATATAATGTATATAGGAATGTATTATATATATATATATATATATATATATATATATATATATATATATATATATATATATATATATATATATATATATATATATATATATATATATATATATATATATATATGCAATTGACGATCACAAAATCGTTGTCTGGTGTTGACAAAGGCTTTAACAAGCCGAAACGTTCACCTCATTTCATATTTCTCTGTGGATTTTCCGCATATATATATATATATATATATATATATATATATATATATATATATATATATATATATATATATATATATATATATATATATACATATATATATATATACATATATATATATATACATATATATATATATATATATATACATATATATATATATATATATATATATATATATATATATATATATATATATATATATATATATATTTATATATATATATATTTATGACAATGTCAGACCACGGAGGAAAAATGAAACAGGAATTTCCTTAAGTACTTTCGTATATTAAATACATCTTCAGAAGGAATGCCTTTCCTTCTGAAGGAATACATTCCTTCTGAAGATGTATTTAATATACGAAAGTACTTAAGGAAATTCCTGTTTCATTTTTCCTCCGTGGTCTGACATTGTCACATTCTTAATCACGTGTTTATTTTCGTGATATACACACATATATATTTATATATATATATATATATATATATATATATATATATGTATATATATATATATATATATATATATATATATATATATATATATATATATATATATATATATATATATATATATATGTATATATGCGAACAAGCCTGAATGGTCCCCAGGACAATATGCAACAATATTTGGGTGTGAGTTTTCAGTTATATATATGTATATATATATATATATATATATATATATATATATATATATATATATATATATATATATATATATATATATATATTTATATATATATATATATATATATATATATATTTATATATATATATATATATATATATATATATATATATATATATATATATATGTATATATATATATATATATATATATATATATATATATATATATATATATATGTATATATATATATATATATATATATATATATATATATATATATATATATATGTATATATATATATATATATATATATGTATATATATATATATATATATATATATATATATATATATATATATATATGTTGTGACGATAATCTCCTTCAAGAGATTGAGCCTGCTCTTCCCTCCAAAAATACGTCGTTACATCTATATAAAACTACTATGGAAGAAATGTCCAACAACGAGAACAACACCAGCAAGGTTTGCCAGAGCGCAAAACGTATGCAGCCAGGAACACCTGCTCAGCCTCAAACCGCCAAACTACCTGTCTTGTTGCCGGCTCCTCGCTGATTGGCCGCCGGTCTGGCTGCAACTGCACTCCACCCACCATACTACTTGATGTCTGGGGCCGCCACGACCTCAGTCCTCAGAATATTCAGTGCTTTCATACGGTTAACACTTCTTCCTGGTACACTGAGCTCTGGCTTACGTGTTCTAAGAGAGGTGATAGCTTAAAGCCAATATTCCAGCACCTCTCATTTTATTGTATATTGCACAGCTTGTTATTGCTCACTTGTCTTAACGTAACTTTTCATTTTTTCATTTAATTATTCTTATTATTTTGATTGATTGATTTTATTATACGAATTTGTATGTCCATTTTATTCATGTTTTGTTTATTTATCATAATTAAAATTTCATTGTTAAAATTTACTTGTGTTTTGTGTGTCTTCTCCTTACCTTACCACAGACGAAGTTCCAGATTTTCTATTTTTTTTTTTATTCTATGTGACGTGGCCATACCCCTAGCTTTGAACAGCCGAACACCAACGCGTTACCGTCACATATTATATGGGGGCCTGTCCTAGGAGCTTCACTCAGGTACTGGTGCCAAGTGGTAATTTATGGTAAGCGTATTTAACTTTGTTAACGTAGCTTTTACTATTTTTCATATTCAATTTCATTTTATATGGTGCGGTGTATTGTGCATTACGAGAGTAACATATGGTGAAGGTGAGACAACTTTGGATTACGTGGTGACTGTAGGCCTCAGTCACTCTTAATTGGTCATCTCTCCCTCCGTGTTATTACTCGTGTTTACCATCTTTGTCCCTTGGATATTTCTCATTTTGACAGATCATCATATTGGTACCCTGGTACTGTGGTCTGTCCCGGGTCAAGTGCACCCAATCTTCTGCAATCTGACTGTAGGAGGACAAAGAGGGCCATAGTTCCTCTAGCTCGAACTTTAGTTGCTAAATTGGGACCTCAGCAGCAGTTCTTGTCACCAGTTGACACCTCGCACCCCTACACGTCAGTCAGAGATGATGATACATACAACGGTAGGGAATTAGCTTACTTTTTCAGAGCACAAAAGTTCGCTAATTCTGTAAGTATCATATTAAATTCAGTAGGAAAAACTTGCTTTATGTCCTATAGAGACTCGGCAAGGTATGCCTACATCCTTGGACTACCAATTTTACTTTTGAGGCAATTAACTGTTTCATTTCTTTTCGAAACTTTGTTTCATTTGTTTGTAGGATTTTCTTGCCCTTATCCTCTTACATGAGTACCGGGTACAAGATTTCCTGCGCCCTTGATTTAAATTAATCATTTAACATCTTTTACTTAACTTTAATTGTTAAAGATCCCACAGGATAGGTATCAGTTGCCACGTTGTCCTGTTTCTGACATTCACTATAACTGAATATTCGTGTTACATTTATTTGCTAATTTCACCATGTTTCGTCTCCAAGCTTTCCGTGCAAATCCAGCAGGTGAAATAGGGACTTTAAGTCGTGCCAAGAGGACTGAATTACAAACTCTTGCACATGAGTATCAACTAGAAGTTCCCTACCAAGCCAACAAAAATGACCTACACAACCTGTTGCTGGATTACTATTTAGAGCAAGGTAAGATAGACTCTGAAACTCATGAAACTTACTATATTGCAGATAAAACTGATTTGGCAACGCTGAAACTCAAACTAGAGCTGGCCAAGATTGAACGTAAGCAGCAAAGGGAAGCCTCGAACAACAAGAACGAGCTGCTGCCATACGAAGGGAAGAACAAGAACGTGAGATTGCCTTACTCCAGGAGCGGGAACGCGTACGGCTTGAAACCAAACAACGCGAGTTGGAGATGCAACGCGAACATGACAAGCAACAAGCGACTCTGGCTCTAGAGTGTCGTCAACGCGAAATCGCCTTGGAAACTTCACACTTCACTCAACGCCAGCAAGCTACTGCCAATCTTCCCGTCAGTTTTAATATATCACATGCAAGTAAGTTAATGCCATCCTTTGTAGAAGCAGAAGTTGATGTGTTCTTTACCACCTTTGAAACCCTTGCTAATCAACTCAGTTGGCCTGTCGACCAATGGGCCACACTTCTCAGAGTCCATCTTACAGGTAGAGCTGCAGTCACACTCAGTACTTTGGCGTCTGAGAATGACTACCACACTCTGAAACAAGCAGTGTTGGACGCCTACCTCCTCTCTACTGAAAGTTATAGAAGGAAATTCCGTGACCACCTGAAGGCAAGTACCACTACCTTCCTCGAGTTTGCTAACACAAAACGGAGATATTTCATGAAATGGCTGGAAGCAGCACATGTCTCTACTTTTACAGAACTCGTCAACCTGCTGCTAGTTGAAGAATTCTTGAGACGTGTGCCGCCTCCTGTCCGCCTCTACTTAGCAGATAAAGAAGAAACCGACTACCTGAAGTGTGCTAAGTCGGCTGACACTTACAGCCTCATCCACCGGCTGACACCCGAACCATCCTCCAGTAAGAAGTCGTGGTACAGTTACGAGAAAGTGAGCCCCGATCAAGCTGGTTCACAACTGTACTGCAAGTATTGTAGACTCTATGGACATACCATAGACAAGTGTGGTAAGTCTCAATACAAGGGAACCACTGACCAACAAAAACCCAAACCAACTCCTCCTAAGTCCGGTAAGCCTGTGATGAATGTTGGTGTTAATGCTAATGATCTTTCTCTTTTCAGTAACCACCTGTATACTGGAACTGTCTCTGCCAACGGTTCAAATCCGGAGGGACGTTTCAAATTGAAGATCTTGAGGGACACAGTGGCTCTTCAATCGATCATCTTGAAGTCGGCTGTGCCCAACATCGTCTACACCGGAGAAACTGTCTTCATCACTGACCTCACTGCTACCACTCCATACCCTCTCGCCAGAGTCCACCTGGATTGTCCCTACGTGAACGGAGAAGTCCAAGTCGCCGTCAGGGAAAAGCCTTTTCCCATGCCTGGAGTGCAACTTCTCCTAGGCAACGACTTGGCAGAAGACCTGCAACCGACCAACCTGATCGTCATGGACAAACCCCAGGTGTGTAACTCTGTGCCAATAAACCCTATTCTAGCGTATGTTCCAGCAGAGGTTCAAGAGAGTGATGAAGTTTCTCCTCCGGGTCTCGTGACCACCCGTGCACAAGCCGCACGTCCACAGCCAGCTGACTCTACTGCTACCGCTGTCCCTCAAGACCCTCAGAAACTACCCCCGCATCTGACCAAGTTGGAGTTCCGTAAGTTGCAGAGGGAAGATCTTACTTTAACACCATTGTTTTTCCAGGCTGAGACTCAACCCGACAGTATTCCTGGGTTCTTCCTAGAGAACGACTTGCTCTACCGCAGATATAGACCCAGTAAACTGAAGGAGGACGACGATTGGGCCAACATCGAACAACTTGTGATTCCTACCAGCCTGCGGCCCACTATTCTACACCTGGCCCACGGAGCACTCTCCCACTACGGCTTCAACAAGACTTACCATGGAATTCGTCAAGACTACTACTGGCCAGGTATGGTAAATAACGTCAAACAGTGCGTAAAACAGTGTCATACATGTCAGATGGCAGGCAAACCGAACATCTCCATTCCCAGAGCACCACTGATTCCCATACAGGTGCCTGCGGATCCTTTCCACATACTCATAATAGACTGTGTTGGTCCTTTACCTCGGACCAGTTCAGGTAACGCCTACATCCTAACCATCCTGTGTCCTACCACTAGATTTCCCATAGCAGTTCCAGTGAAGAACATCACGGCTGCTACGGTTGTAAAACATCTATTGAAGATCTTCACTCAATACGGATTTCCCAGGGAGATTCAGAGCGACTGTGGTACCAACTTCACCAGTGATCTCTTCAAAAGGACACTGGAGGAGTTCAACATCAAACAGGTATTGTCCAGCCCCTATCATCCTGCTTCACAGGGTTCTCTTGAACGTAGTCATCAGACAATCAAAGCACTCTTGAAAAAGTTTTGTAGTGAAACCTCTAAGGATTGGGATAAGCAGATTGACCTTATAATGTGTATTTACAGAAGTCTCCCCAATGAGTCCCTAGGAGTATCTCCTTATGAGATGCTCTACGGCCGTAAGTGCCGTACTCCCCTTAAGGCTTTCAAAGACTCTCTCCGAGATGCCACCTTCAATGAGCATCAGAATGTGCCCCAGTTTCTTCAAAACCTTCAACACATTCTAGAGAGAGTCCACCGTTTTGCCCATGATAATCTATTGAAAGCCCAGGAGAGGATGAAGACTCATTATGACCAGACCAGCAAAGTACGAAAATTTAAGCCGGGAGACTTCGTGCTTGCATACTTCCCTATCCCAGGTTCACCTTTACAAAACAGGTTTTCAGGACCCTACCGCGTCAAAGAGTGCAGAAATAACAACAACTACGTCATAGAGACTCCAGATAGGCGGCGGAAGACCCAGCTGTGCCACGTCAACCTCCTGAAGCAATATAATGGTACTCCTCCCACTGTCCTGATTAACTGTTCTACCTTCACAGAACCCTACATCCACAGTGAGACCTTCCCAGCTTCTCCTCCCGAAAGCACTGACAAGGAGTCAGCGCTTTCTAATTCCGAAATCCTTAATGATCTTCCCATATACTTTCAGGATAATATTAGTGCTCCTTTGCCATATTCTAATTCCACTCTCACCTCGTCAGATAAGCCCTTTATCCTCCATGTCGACGCCAGTGGTACCTACGTTGGTGGTGTCGTGATGCAGCAACGAGGCGAGAAGAATACACCTGTCAGCGACTACTGCTACCAGGAACTACGGAACAATTGGCAAGGAGCTACTCTTCATCCTGAAGCTCCAGCACTTCACTCCACACCTGAAAAGTGTTCGGTCTACCATCAACACGGACCACACCACCCTACACCTCCTGCAGCACGCCCACTTCTCATCTCAACGTCTTCTACTATGGGCTTGCTAACTGCAGAAATTCAACCTGGAGACACGCTATACCAAGATTCCGACATCATCTTAGCCCATGATCTCTCCAGAGTTTATGAAGTAGAAGCGACTCCATCCATTACTCCACCACATAACGACGTACTTCTTCCAGAACCGCAGGCTTCGGGGGAGAGTTGTGACGATAATCTCCTTCAAGAGATTGAGCCTGCTCTTCCCTCCAAAAATACGTCGTTACATCTATATAAAACTACTATGGAAGAAATGTCCAACAACGACAACAACACCAGCAAGGTTTGCCAGAGCGTAAAACGTATGCAGCCAGGAACACCTGCTCAGCCTCAAACCGCCAAACTACCTGTCTTGTTGCCGGCTCCTCGCTGATTGGCCGCCGGTCTGGCTGCAACTGCACTCCACCCACCATACTACTTGATGTCTGGGGCCGCCACGACCTCAGTCCTCAGAATATTCAGTGCTTTCATACGGTTAACACTTCTTCCTGGTAGACTGAGCTCTGGCTTACGTGTACTAAGAGAGGTGATAGCTTAAAGCCAATATTCCAGCACCTCTCATTTTATTGTATATTGCACAGCTTGTTATTGCTCACTTGTCTTAACGTAACTTTTCATTTTTTCATGTAATTATTCTTATTATTTTGATTGATTTTATTATACGAATTTGTATGTCCATTTTATTCATGTTTTGTTTATTTAACGTAATTAAAATTTCATTGTTAAAATTTACTTGTGTTTTGTGTGTCTTCTCCTTACCTTACCACAGACGAAGTTCCAGATTTTCTATTTTTTTTTTTATTCTATGTGACGAGGCCATACCCCTAGCTTTGAACAGCCGAACACCAACCCGTTACCGTCACAATGTGTATATATATATATATATATATATATATATATATATATATATATATATATATATATATATATATATATATATATATATATATAATATATATATATATATATATATATATATATATTATTAAATATGACCGAAAAAATAAGATTAATGATTCTAACACGAATTTTCTCGATCTTTCTTATGTTTCTTTTCACTGTTGATGGTAATTGAAAAATCAATTCTCCAAAATTCATTTTTATTTCTAGTCTGACGCGACACTTGAACGCGTTTCATAATAACTTATTACATTTTCAAAGACTTTCAGTTTACACACACACAACTATTTCCTGCAAACACTAAACAGAGTTCTTACTTATGCTATGATTTAACAGCTTTCATTTTTCATTTTATACCTGCATTTTGGGTGAGGTGATATATTATAACAGTTTTGGATGAGGTGAACAAAACTTTCAACACAGGATAGAACACGAAACAATGGGTATTGAAGGTAAGAATGGAAGTGTATATATATATATATATATATATATATATATATATATATATATATATATATATATATATATATATATATATATATATATATATATATATATATATATATATATATATATATATATATAGTATATATTATGTTTGGCTGCTGGGGCGGGAGGACGTGTGGAGGAGGCTCTGTTCTTTACTGAACCATTACCTAGGGACATCCTGGCGTTACCTTGCCTAGCCTTCACAAAATGCTGTGTGAATGTCCTGGGAAGGTGCAGAAGTGGCGGCAAGTACCTAGAGTGGACCATCTCAACAAAAACGGATGAAACAGGTGGTTTTGCAGTGTGTGGAATGCAACGGCAGTGAGGGCCACGCTGACGCCCTCTAGGCCTCCCACAGCTAAGGTGAGGGTGGGACGGGGTGATGTTGTTCGGTCAGGCGAGGGGGGATCACCCATGTGCCACCCAGTGTGTATAGAAATATGTTTGGGAAATAAAAATAAAAATAAAAATGAGCAATCATGTCCAGAGCTAATAGAGCTCACAGTGTGTCGGATTACAAGTGTATGATTCATTCACCATTGTGCAGTGATATACAAGAAAATTATACCAGTGTTTAATTGTCATCCAGACTCCCCTCATACCGAGCGAGGCCAGGTCAACCCCCACCCTTCTCCCTGCCCGCCGGCCTCACTGCACCACTGTACCTCCTGCCACCCCACCACCCAGCCTTCCCGGGGCCTGGGCGTCACCCACCCACCCATTCACTGCCCACACAGTGCTTGTTGCAGAGATGTATTACCCTCCATGCACCCAGATATGGCACAGGTCACATTCCTCCCAAAAGGGAGCGAGACACAAGTACTCGTAAGAGGGTGAGTGCGAGGGACTGCTAGCCACTCCTGCTGCCGCCACCTGTGTCCACCCCTGCCGCCACCACACCTGTCATCCCTCCCCGCCAGCCGATGTCTCAGCTCGCCCGGGGGATGGAGGGGACTCCCCTTCCCTCAGCCAAGAACAGGGTCCAGGGAACAGTGCCTCCAGACATGCAACCAGAGGACCCAGACCCAGAGGAACGTGTCGGGTGTGTGACGAATCTCACAACCTTAGAAACGATGGAACCCTACGTCAACACAACACCTGTGAGGGTTCACGGACGGTACCTGTAGAGAGAGAAGGCCCACAGGTCCCCCCGGCACCCCCACACATTCCAGCAAACTTCATGTCATCAGATGACCTCCTGGGGGCCATCAAAGCATCCACCACCAGAACTCTTCCCCACATTCCTAAAGCTGCACGCCCATTTGCAGCAGGGAAATATACAGTCTGAAAATCTTAATGCCGCGGCCACCATCAAAACTTGGCATAATTTGCTCCTGTTTGGCAATATTTGCTTAGGCGTACCGGCAAGAGGAGGCAAGTCACTAGCCTCATCAGTTACTAGGGCAATAAATAATTTCTCCAGAGCCGACAACTTAATCCCCATCCCTCCTCAACGCAAAAACCACCGTGGCAGACCCAAGAGTTCCAATGACAATTTAAACTTGGAACACAAGTGACCAAAAAAATTGATGAGGGCAACACAGTAGGAGTAATTAGGTTACTTACCAGCGAAGTCACAATCGCCCCTAGAAATCCCGCTACCGCCGTTTCACTGAGAGAGAAGCACCCTTCTAGAGTAACGTGGGAACCCACTGCTCGGGACACAAATATCCTGGACATGGGACCTCTATTCCTCCAAGCGTCAGAGATATACAAAGCCATCATGTCATTTCCGCCAGGCTCAGCAGGGGGATACACTGGAGTAAGACCTCAGCACCTGAAGGAGATGGTAAATCCAGTTCTCGGAGAAGTTGCCGAGACACTAGAGTCAGAGGTCACGAAGTTTGTCAACGACTGCCTTTCTGGGTTCATCCCAGATACAATTAACCCGTTTTTCTTCGGAGCATCTTTTCCTGCGGAGTATGTACTGGACACCTTAATCCACTCGACCATCATGACCGGAAAAAAGGAGGTGATAGCCGAAGCTATATGAACCTCCCCCCCCCCCCGCCGGCACTCATATGGCAATCTTGGGCATAGTATTTTATCAAATCATCTCATTCTTTGGGGCACACGTGAGGAACACAAATGCGAACAAGCCTGAATGGTCCCCAGGACTATATGCAACTGAAAACCCACACCCAACAAGTGGTTCGAACCCATACTGCCAGGAGCAACGCAACTGGTATGTACAACTGGTATAGTCCTGGAGACCATTCAGGCTTGTTCGCATTTGTGTTCCTCACGTGTGCCCCAAAGAATGAGGTGATTTGATAAAATGCTATGCCCAAGATCACCATCCGAGTGCCGGCGAGGAAGTGGTTCATATAGCTTCGGCTATCACTTCCTTATGTCCGGTCGTGATGGTGAAGTAGATTTAGGCGTCCTGTACATACCAGTTGCGTTGCTTCTGGCAGTATGGGTTCGAATTACTTCTGGGGTGAGAGTTTTCAGTTGCACATAGTCCTGGGGACCATTCAGGCTTGTTTGCATATATATATATATATATATATATATATATATATATATATATATATATATATATATATATATATATATATATATATATATATATATATATATTATTAAATATGACCGAAAAAGTAAGATTAATAATTCTAACACGAATTTTCTCAATCTTTCGCACATTTCGTTTCACTGTTGGAGGTAAATCAAAAATCAATTCTCCAAAATTCATTTTTATTTCTAGTCTGACGCGACACGAGCGCGTTTCGTAAAACTTATTACATTTTCAAAGACTTTAGTTCACAAATACACAACTGAATAGAACTTACGCATCTCCGATTTTATATCTACATTTGAGTGAGGTGGAAGGGGTGATGTGGCATTAACACAAGACAGAACAAGATGTGGTATTAATAGGGTATTAATTTCATCAACACAAGACAGAACAAGAGTATTAATAGGGTATTAATTTCATCAACACAAGACAGAACACGAAACAATGGATATTGAATAGAAGTGTTTGTAGAAAGCCTATTGGTCCATATTTCTTGATGCTTCTATATTGGAGCGGAGTCTTGAGGTGGGTAGAATATAGTTGTGCAATAATTGGCTGTTGATTGCTGGTGTTGACTTCTTGATGTGTAGTGCCTCGCAAACGTCAAGCCGCCTGCTATCGCTGTATCTATCGATGATTTCTGTGTTGTTTACTAGGATTTCTCTGGCGATGGTTTGGTTGTGGGAAGAGATTATATGTTCCTTAATGGAGCCCTGTTGCTTATGCATCGTTAAACGCCTAGAAAGAGATGTTGTTGTCTTGCCTATATACTGGGTTTTTTGCAGCTTACAGGCCCCAAGAGGGCATTTGAAGGCATAGACGACGTTAGTCTCTTTTAAAGCGTTCTGTTTTGTGTCTGGAGAGTTTCTGATGAGTAGGCTGGCCGTTTTTCTGGTTTTATAGTAAATCGTCAGTTGTATCCTCTGATTTTTGTCTGAAGAAATAACGTTTCTATTAACAATATCTTTCAGGACCCTTTCCTCCGTTTTATGAGCTGTGGAAAAGAAGTTCCTGTAAAATAGTCTAATAGGGGGTATAGGTGTTGTGTTAGTTGTCTCTTCAGAGGTTGCATGGCTTTTCACTTTCCTTCTTATGATGTCTTCGACGAAACCATTGGAGAAGCCGTTATTGACTAGGACCTGCCTTACCCTACAGAGTTCTTCGTCGACTTGCTTCCATTCTGAGCTGTGGCTGAGAGCACGGTCGACATATGCGTTAACAACACTCCTCTTGTTCCTGTCTGGGCAGTCGCTGTTGGCATTTAGGCACATTCCTATGTTTGTTTCCTTAGTGTAGACTGCAGTGTGGAAACCTCCGCCCTTTTCCATGACTGTTACATCTACAAAGGGCAGCTTCCCATCCTTTTCCATCTCGTAAGTGAAACGAAGCACGGAACTCTGCTCAAATGCCTCCTTCAGCTCCTGCAGATGTCTGACATCAGGTACCTGTGTAAAAATGTCGTCAACATACCTGCAGTATATGGCCGGTTTCAAGTTCATGTCGACTAAGACTTTTTGCTCGATGGTACCCATGTAGAAGTTTGCAAACAGGACACCTAGGGGAGAACCCATGGCAACCCCATCTACTTGCTTATACATGTGCCCATCCGGGCTCAAGAAGGGTGCCTCTTTAGTACAAGCTTGGAGTAGTTTCCTCAGAATATTTTCTGGTATGTCAAGAGGAGTACAGGCTGGATCACGATACACTCTGTCGGCTATCATTCCGATTGTCTCGTCCACAGGTACGTTGGTAAACAGCGATTCTACGTCCAACGAGGCTCTTATCCCTGTGGCCCGTGTGCCCCGCAGTAAGTCAACAAATTCCTTTGGAGACTTCAGGCTGAAGGCGCAAGGAACATAAGGAGTCAGCAGGCCGTTGAGTCGCTTCGCCAGTCTGTACGTGGGTGTGGGTATCTGGCTAATGATTGGCCGAAGTGGGTTTCCAGGCTTGTGCGTCTTGACATTTCCATACGCATATCCAGGTTTATATTCCCCAATGATCTTTGGCAGGTGGCTTCCTGTATGACAGATTGCGGAGTGCTCCTGGCAGTATGGGTTCGAGTCACTTCTGGGCTGTGAGTTTTCAGTGATATATATATATATATATATATATAACTGAAAACTCACACCCCAGAAGTGACTCGAACCCATACTCCCAGGAGCCACGCAACTGGTATGTACAAGACGCCTTAATCCACTTGACCATCACGACCGGACAAAATGAGGTGATAGCCGAGACTATTTGAACCACCCCACCGCCGGCACTCGGATAGTAATCTTGGGCATAGCATTTTACCAAATCACCTCATTCTTTGGGGCACACGTGAGGAACACAAATGCGAACAAGCCTGAATGGTCCCCAGGACAATATGCAACTGAAAACTCACACCCCAGAAGTGACTCGAACCCATACTCCCAGGAGCCACGCAACTGGTATGTACAAGACGCCTTAATCCACTTGACCATCACGACCGGACAAAATGAGGTGATAGCCGAGACTATTTGAACCACCCCACCGCCGGCACTCGGATAGTAATCTTGGGCATAGCATTTTACCAAATCACCTCATTCTTTGGGGCACACGTGAGGAACACAAATGCGAACAAGCCTGAATGGTCCCCAGGACAATATGCAACTGAAAACTCACACCCCAGAAGTGACTCGAACCCATACTCCCAGGAGCCACGCAACTGGTATGTACAAGACGCCTTAATCCACTTGACCATCACGACCGGACAAAATGAGGTGATAGCCGAGACTATTTGAACCACCCCACCGCCGGCACTCGGATAGTAATCTTGGGCATAGCATTTTACCAAATCACCTCATTCTTTGGGGCACACGTGAGGAACACAAATGCGAACAAGCCTGAATGGTCCCCAGGACAATATGCAACTGAAAACTCACACCCCAGAAGTGACTCGAACCCATACTCCCAGGAGCCACGCAACTGGTATGTACAAGACGCCTCATTTTGTCCGGTCGTGATGGTCAAGTGGATTAAGGCGTCTTGTACATACCAGTTGCGTGGCTCCTGGGAGTATGGGTTCGAGTCACTTCTGGGGTGTGAGTTTTCAGTTGCATATTGTCCTGGGGACCATTCAGGCTTGTTCGCATTTGTGTTCCTCACGTGTGCCCCAAAGAATGAGGTGATTTGGTAAAATGCTATGCCCAAGATTACTATCCGAGTGCCGGCGGTGGGGTGGTTCAAATAGTCTCGGCTATCACCTCATTTTGTCCGGTCGTGATGGTCAAGTGGATTAAGGCGTCTTGTACATACCAGTTGCGTGGCTCCTGGGAGTATGGGTTCGAGTCACTTCTGGGGTGTGAGTTTTCAGTTGCATATTGTCCTGGGGACCATTCAGGCTTGTTCGCATATATATATATATATATATATATATATATATATATATATATATATATATATATATATATATATATATATGTCGTACCTAGTAGCCAGAATGCACTTCTCGGCCTACTATGCAAGGCCCGATTTGCCTAATAAGCCAAGTTTTCCTGAAATAATATATTTTCTCTAATTTTTTTCTTATGAAATGATAAAGCTACCCATTTCATTATGAATGAGGTCAATTTTTTTTTATTGGAGTTAAAATTAACGTAGATATATGACCGAAGCTAAACAACCCTACCTAACCTAACCTAACCTATCTATATAGGTTAGGTTAGGTTAGGTAGCTGAAAAAGTTAGGTTAGGTTAGGTAGGTTAGGTAGTCGAAAAAACATTAATTCATGAAAACTAGGCTTATTAGGCAAATCGGGACTTGCATAGTAGGCTGAGAAGTGTGTTCTGGCTACTAGGTACGACATATATATATATATGTATATATATATATATATATATATATATATGTCGTACCTAGTAGCCAGAACGCACTTCTCAGCCTACTATGCAAGGTCCGATTTGCCTAATAAGCCAAGAATTCATGAATTAATTGTTTTTCGACTACCTAACCTACCTAACCTAACCTAGCTTTTTCGGCTACCTAACCTAACCTAACCCATAAAGATAGGTTAGGTTAGGTTAGGTAGGGTTGGTTAGGTTCGGTCATATATCTACGTTAATTTTAACTCCAATAAAAAAAAATTGACCTCATACATAATGAAATGGGTAGCTTTATCATTTCATAAGAAAAAAATTGAGAAAATATATTAATTCAGGAAAACTTGGCTTATTAGGCAAATCGGGCCCTGAATTGTAGGCTGAGAAGTGCGTTCTGGCTACTAGGTACGACATATATATATATATATATATATGTCGTACCTAGTAGCCAGAACTCACTTCTCAGCCTACTATTCAAGGCCCGATTTGCCTAATAAGCCAAGTTTTCCTGAATTAATATATTTACTATAATTTTTTTCTTATGAAATGATAAAGCAATCCTTTTCTCTATGTATGAGGTCAATTTTTTTTTATTGGAGTTAAAATTAACGTAGATATATGACCGAACCTAACCAACCCTACCTAACCTAACCTAACCTATATTTATAGGTAAGGTTAGGTTAGGTAGCCAAAAAAAGCTAGGTTAGGTTAGGTTAGGTATGTTAGGTAGACGAAAAAACGTTAATTCATGAAAACTTGGCTTATTAGGCAAATCGGGCCTTGAATAGTAGGCTGAGAAGTGCGTTCTGGCTATTAGGTACGACATATATATATATATATATATATATATATATATATATATATATATATATATATATATATATATATATATTTATATATATATATATATATATATATATATATATATATATATATATATATATATATATATATATATATATATATATATATATATATATATATATATATATATATATATATATATATATATATATATGCGGAAAATCCACAGAGAAATATGAAATGAGGTGAACGTTTCGGCTGACAAGAAACGCTGAACGCTGAAAAGATATATATATATATAAATATATATATATATATAAATATATATATATATATATATATAAATATATATATATATATATATATATATATGTCGTACCTAATAGCCAGAACGCACTTCTCAGCCTACTATTCAAGGCCCGATTTGCCTAATAAGCCAAGTTTTCATGAATTAATGTTTTTTCGTCTACCTAACCTACCTAACCTAACCTAACCTAGCTTTTTTTGGCTACCTAACCTAACCTTACCTATAAATATAGATTAGGTTAGGTTAGGTAGGGTTGGTTAGGTTCGGTCATATATCTACGTTAATTTTAACTCCAATAAAAAAAAATTGACCTCATACATAGAGAAAAGGGTTGCTTTATCATTTCATAAGAAAAAAACTATAGTAAATATATTAATTCAGGAAAACTTGGCTTATTAGGCAAATCGGGCCTTGAATAGTAGGCTGAGAAGAGAGTTCTGGCTACTAGGTACGACATATATATATATATATATATATATATATATATATATATATATATATATATATATATATATATATATATATATATATGTCGTACCTAGTAGCCAGAACGCACTTCTCAGCCTACTATGCATGGCCCGATTTGCCTAATAAGCCAAGTTTCCATGAATTAATTGTTTTTCGACTACCTAACCTAACCTAACCTAACTTTTTCTGCTACCTAACCTAACCTAACCTATAGAGATAGGTTAGGTTAGGTTAGGGAGGGTTGCTAAGGTTTGGTCATATATCTACGTTAATTTTAACTCCAATAAAATTTTTTTATCTCATATATAATGAAATCGGCAGCTTTATCATTTCATTAGAAAAAAATTAGAGAAAATATAATAATTCAGGAAAACTTGGCTTATTAGGCAAATCAGGCCTTGCATAGCAGGCTGAGAAGAGCGTTCTGGCTACTAGGTACGACATATATATATATATATATATATATATATATATATATATATATATATATATATATATATGTCGTACCTAGTAGCCAGAACTCACTTCTCAGCCTACTATGCAAGGCCCGATTTGCCTAATAAGCTAAGTTTTCATGAATTAATTGTTTTTCGACTATCTAACCTACCTAACCTAACCTAACTTTTTCGGCTACCTAACCCAACCTAACCTATAAAGATAGGTTAGGTAGGGTTGGTTAGGTTCGGTCATATATCTACGTTAATTTTAACTCCAATAAAAAAAAATTGACCTCATACATAATGAAATGGGTAGCTTTATCATTTCATAAGAAAAAAATTAGAGAAAATATATTAATTCAGGAAAACTTGGCTTATTAGGCAAATCGGGCCTTAAATAGTAGGCCGAGAAGTGCGTTCTGGCTACTAGGTACGACATATATATATATATATATATATATATATATATATATATATATATATATATATATATATATATATATATATATATATATATATATATATATATATATTTTGGTAGCAGTCTTTCTCGTAAACATATAATATTAAATATGATCGAAAAAGTAAGATTAATAATTCTAACACGAATTTTCTCAATATTTCTTATGATTCTTTTCACTGTCGATGGTAATTGAAAAATCAATTCTCCAATATTCATTTTTATTTCTAGTCTGACGCGACACTTGAACGCGTTTCGTAATAACTTATTACATTTTCAAAGACTTTAGTTTACACACACACAACTATAACCTGCAAACACTAAACAGAGTTCTACTATGCTATAATTTAAACGGCTTTCATTTTATATGCATGCATTTGGGTGAGGTGATATGTTACAACAGTTTTGGATGAGATGAAAACATACTTTCAACACAAGACAGAACACAAAACAATGGGTATAGTATTGGGTAAGTTAAAGGGAAGAATGGAAGTAACTTCAGAGGGCCTATTGGCCCATATTTCTTGATGTTTCTATATTGGTGCGGAGTCATGAAGTGGGTAGAATATAGTTGTGCATTAATTGGCTGCTGATTGCTGGTGTGGACTTCTTGATGAATACGGCCTCACTGATATCAAGCCGCCTGCTATCACTGTATCTATCGATGATTTCTGTGTTTTTTGCTAAGACTTCTCTAGTGATGTATTCTTCGCCTTGCGGGGTTGAATGTAGACACAGTAGGCGCTTCTGTATATTTATTGAGTGAGGCAAACAGGTGTATAACTGGCCAGCCAAGGTCCACCTACTCTGGGTCTGTGGAGAGAACTGATCCTGCTGCTGGGAGCATGGCTGGTGACTGTCTGTCTGGCATGACGTCAGAGGCCTACTTGCCTGTGATTGGTTATGTCTCAATGGACATACAAATTGAGTATAACACCGCTCGGACATGCTACCAAGTCGACGTCCCTTGTCAACAAGCTCTGGCTAGCTATATAGTTACAATGATACTGAAAGATAGCAGTCTCCGTGGTGTAGTGGTAAAACACTCGCCTGGCGTTCCGCGAGTGCTATGTCATGGGTTCGTATCCTCGCCGGGGAGGATTTACTGGGCGCAATTCCTTAACTGTAGCCTCTGTTTAACGCAACAGTAAAATGTGTACTTGGATGAAAAAACGATTCTTCGCGGCAGGGGATCGTATTCCAGGGACCATAGGATTAAGGACTTGCCCGAAACGCTACGCGTACTAGTGGCTGTACAAGAATGTAACAACTCTTGTATATATCTCAAAAAAAAAAGAGAAAAAAAAAAGAAAGGACCTCGGTGGCATTTAATAATGGCTTACATGTGAAATTTGCATAATAAACATTGAAAGAAGATCAGGTGTGAAAAATCATGGTAATAATGCTTTAATTAAACCAGAGTATTAAGAACATGTGTATGTCTACTTATCAGATATGAACAATACAACTCAAGGTATTGCCTAAACAAATTAGTAACATGTGTCAATGGCATGTGCTTGAAAACCATACAAAATTGAACAATTATTACAATAATGGAATAAAGTTCTGACCTAACAACCACAAATGAATTTTAAGATTAGATAATGATTTTTTTTGTTTTTTTTCTCTGAAATATATAATATATTTACAAGACCGATGTACAATATATTTAATGTTCAATATATTTACAAGCTATATACAAGACCTGGAACAAGAAGACTAACATCTGCGTGAAAGCAGTCAGGATTCACTGGCCTCAATGTGGTTGCTAGAACATTAATGAACTCTTATGACAAGCACTGTAAAAATACAAATGGCAGTAGACTTAACAATGGCATCTAATTTATAACAAAATAAAGTTGAGAAAAACTATACATTATATATAATGGTAATAATAAGACATGTGGTAGAAATACTGCAAATTATTTTTTTATTTTTTTTTTCAAAACAAAATAGAATAACTGCAGAGTGCACTCAATTATAAATTCTGCGGATATCTACACCTAGCTCATCCAGAGCACTATACAACTCTGGAACAGATGAAACTTCATGTGACAAACTATCTTGAGAGATAACCTCATTAACATCTAGCCAATGGACATGTGGTGAGTGCACGGTTGAAACGAGAGGTCTAGATCTAAGATTATAAGTGCTAGTATGGGGTTGATGAACATCAAGTGGTCTGTCAACCACAGAAGGTGGTGTCCCAATAGGAGGATCTGTATATGGTCTAAATGCTCATTTATATACTCTCCTGTTACTAAGTTATTAAGTCTGTATTTGTTACCTTTGATAAGCTCGGTTACCTTATATGGACCCAAAAATTTCTTAGTTAACTTGTACATAGGGCCAGACCTGTGTTGGTTAAGTATCATTACTACAGATCCGATAGTTATTTTACTGGGTTTAGCTCGTGCATTCCTTGTTAGAGTGAACTCGGCTGTTCCTTTGCACAATTGTTCCCGTATTTTCTTAAATACTAGTTGCATTTGTCTATGCTTCACTTGAACAAAATCATCTACTTTATATAAGGGAGTAGGACGTACGTTAATCAATTCATTAGGGAGGATCTTATCTGTACCATAAAGAATAGCGTGAGGTGTGTCATCTGTAGAAACATTAATTGAAGAATTTATAGCACACTGAATTAAGGGTATAAAATCATCCCAATTGTTGTTATCAAAATTCAACATGACTCTCAAAGCATCTAACACTTTCCTTTTAGTACGTTCGGCTAGTTCATTACTTGCTGGATTATAAGGCATGATACTACATTTTTTAATGTTATATAAATCACACAAGCTACTTAAAATACTATTACTGAATTCTGGACCATTATCTGAAAGGATTACTTTAGGAATACTATATCTACAAATTATTTGGTCATGGAATTCACTGGCTATAGTTTCTGCTGTTTTGTTCGGGATAGGAACTAGTTCGCAAAACCGTGAAAAATTATCGACCATTACAAGCAAATGTTTGTTCCCTTTCTCTGATTCCACAAAATTTGTCAATAAATCCATCGATACTCGTTCCCAAGGAGCTTTAGTTGCTAGATACACCTGAATTGGATTAGGTCCTGAAGCATGTCCCTTGTTCTGTAAACAAGTTAAACATCTGTCAACATAATGAGCAATCTCCTTAGCCATTTTTGGCCAAAAATACTTCAATCGACGTTGTTGGAGTGTACGATCCTTTCCTGGATGTGCACTTGCAGGAGCATCATGGATAATTTTTAACACAGTTGGTACCAAGACAGCTGGAACAACTAACTGACAGCATTTCCTCGGGGCTGTCCCTAGCTTTACTACTCTACACAGTAAATTGTCTAACATCACTAATTCTTTCAATGGTACTGGCGGTTTATGAATCGGGCGAGTGTCTTGCTTAGTCAAAAATTTAATGATGGGTGCCCATATGGGGTCTTGTCTTTGTTCCGTCTCGACTACAGTAGCATCTGATGCTGGGTAATTTAACTGAATTGCAGCTACGTGTCGAGAAAACGCATCGGCTACAACATTAACATTTTGCTTTCATGGAATATAACCAAATGTGGGATTGAATTCTTGAATTGTGAGCAAATATCTAGCAAACTTTCCAACTGGATTCTTATTTTTGAACAAGGGAATTAATGGTTGGTGATCTGTAAGAACATGAACTGGGTAATTATAAATTGTATCCTTGAAATGTTTAAGTGCCCAGACAACTGCCAAGGCTTCTCGTTCTGTTGCACTATAATTTTTCTCTTCTTTAGATAATGTGCGGCTAGCATAAGCTATTGCGTGATCTCTGTGACCTTCTGTTTGAAGTAATGCAGCACCTAGAGCTATGTCATTAGCATCTGTAACCAACGTAAAAGGTTTAGAAAAATCTGGGTACCTAAGGACACGTGACGATATCAAGGCTGACTTCAGTTTTTTGAATGACTGATCCTGGGCCTCTCCCCAAACAAAGGGTTCATCTTTTCTTTGCAACTTATAAAGTGGAGAGGCTATAATAGAGAATCCAGCAATAAATGAACGATAAAATCCTACAAGACCTGTGAACTGTTTTACGGCTTCTGCGTTACGAGGTGTTGGAAAATCATGGGCAGCAATAATCTTTGATTCATTCAATGTAATACCTGAAGGTGTAACTGTATGACCTAGAAAATTAATCTTCTCCTTTAAAAATGAACATTTTGCAAGCTTTATTTTTAAATTAGCTTCAGCGAGCTTTGCAAGTACTTTCTCAAGGTTCTGGAAATGAGTCTGAACATCTTGCGACATGATTATGAAATCATAAAGGTAAACTAAAAGCGTACTTCCTATCAATCTACGAAATAGATTTGTTATGAGCCGTGAAAAGGTTATTGGACTACTCCTCAAACCAAATGGCATTCTTTTGAAATGAAAATGACCATTGGGAGTACTAAAGGCTGTCAATTGTTTACTTTCCTCATCAAGGGGGATTTGCCAGAATCCCTGCAACAAATCTAACATTGAGAATACTTTATTTCGACCAATACTTTGCAACAAATCATTTAGAACTGGAAGTGGGAAACGATCAGGTATCGTTACTCTGTTAATCTTCCGATAATCGATTACAGGTCTCCAAGTCCCATCTCGTTTTGGTACAAGAATCATTGGGGCGTTCCATGGCGAATTACTCGATTCAATAACATCACTCTGTAACATTTCCTCTACAAGTCTAGCGGCTTCTGCTCTCTGAGAATGGGGAAGACGGTAAGCTGGTACATAAATAGGCGTAGTTCCTTGTTCAAGGGGAATTTTATGTGTAATAAGAGGAGTGAGACCTAACTTTTCTCCTGGTAGAGCAACAACGGCTCTATTCCTGTTCAAAATTTCCAAAAGCTGAGCTACAGAGTCAGGAAAATCAGTAGGACTGAGGTATGCGCTTGCACCTCTGGCTGAGATCCATGTTCTCCTGGTGTGAGTGTACAAACAGTATGATCCATGGAGACATCATCCACAACTCGCACCGGTAACGAGTAATGGGCAAAATCTTCAACATGGGTACCAGACTGGAGATGGATGTCGGCATTACTAGTGTTTGCAATAAATAATGTAACAGTACCATCCTGCACTGTGTGCCAGGAGGGTTCAACAAACGTACCATTCACTTTACATGTTTCACTTTCCGCAATCACATCCGACAACTCAGGCACTCCCTGAACCTAAACTCTTATTCTGGTGAGAGAATGAGGGTGCAGCACAGTGTCAGTAGCCGTGAAACCACTGACTTCAGAGATGGAAGCTGCCAGGCGAGCGAGACAACGAGAATCCGTTAGGGTTACCCTTCCAGAAAGCCCCGATACTCATTCTCCTTAACAACTGCACAACTACGATGCTTCATACGAGTGCCTGTTTTCTCGGGTATGCTACCACGACAATGATCTGACAAACGTACTCTAGCAAGGCGGGTGTCAACAAAATTGACGTAGTCTGATTGAAGGTTGAACTCATGGCCCTGTCGATACATGCTATACAAGGATATGGCGTGGTCTTTGATACTGATGTTCCAACGATGGGGAAACAATGCAATATTTTCATCAATCATGGTGTACAGACCTAAGAGGATGTCTCCATGAAAATGAATAACGTCAACAACTAAGCATGTTATAGACAATGTCACATCATTTAACTTGAGTGGGAGGTCAATTTCACCCTGAACTTTTACTTTATTTCTTGAAACACCACTTAGAAAAGGTATGGGGCACTTCCTTACTGTAGTTGGGTGCCTACTTTCAATGTCTCTAAGAGCTGAAGGCTTGACAATATTATCTTTTGCACCTGAGTCAAGAAAAACTTTTAAAACTCTACCATGTACAATGGCTGAGACAAGGGGACCATCACTTGAGACTGGACAAGTTACTACTTGTGACTTATGTTGTCTGAGATATCTGCGTCTCGTCTGTGTCAAATTCACTGTGGTTCCGTCAACATCTACAACTGGTCTAGAGTCAGTGTCCTCCTCTGTCAAGTGTCCAAATCTATTTTGGGTAGCTCCTGAATACACAGGTAGGGCACTAGGATTGGCTAGCTTGAATTGGTTAGCGGATGGCCTTGGGGGTTACCCGACGACATGGAGTGAACATTCTGAACTCCAGCATTCTGTGGCCGAGTATTATAATTCGAAGTTGCATTATAGCTGGGCTGGGAGTTGTAATTACGTGAGTTCTGATAATGTCTTGGACGCTGTGCGCCTCGCCAAGACTGACTGTGAGAGTTACGAGGTGGGGATGTCCTTTGCCTAGCTTTACAATCCGCAGTGTGGTGACCAACTTGTTTATGGTACGTGCAATATGGGAGCCTAGAATGATTAGATTGACAAGGGGACCGAGAGAATTGTCTAGGAGGTGATGATCTAGGGGCGGACCAACAGTCCCTTGCGAGGTGGTTAGTCTTACCACAATGCCAACATGAGGGAGTGGATGGTTGTGGACTATGGCGTTTCAGCAATTTATGAGGCGGCAAATTTGACTGGGGGCTACGAGCATGGGTACGCTTCTGCGACCAAGAGTTTTGAGAGTTTGTGGGAGGATGCTGAGAGCTTGTTACTACATTTACAGTATCAGGGGGTGGCAACAGCTGAGCACTTCGGGGAGCTAGTTTATCGGCAGCATTGTTAATAGCCTCAAACACTTCACCAATTTCATGTTTAACACCAAAATTTTGTTGTTCTATGATCGGTTTAGTATGCTCTGGGGCAAAATGCATTAAAGTCCCAAATGCTATCATCTTGGACATAGCCTCAGGGGACAGATTATTGTCTTTATCTAACCAAGTCGAATTATTCAAAGCAGAAACTAAGGCATACAGATACTGATCGAGACGGCAAGTAAACGTATTAAACTATTCACCAGGCTTCATGGTGGCATTGGCAATTTTCTTGACTAACCTATACGGGTCTAGGTCTCCTTTGTTAACAAAGCGACGGCGAAAGAAATCCTTAAATTCAGACCAAGACTGGAGGCTAACAATGGCTTTCTCATCAACAACAAAACGTGCATCACCTTTGGTTGTGTCCACAGCTGACCGTGCAATTGCCAAGTATTCGGCGTCAGTAGGCTTAGAAAAACGTGCAACTGTTTTCGCTTCAACCTTACTAAACCATGACTCTAATAAGCAGGATTCACCAGCCAAAAGAGGAATAGCAATTTCCTGAGCTGATCTCTGGCCATTGGGATGAGCAACTGCTCCCGTTGAGTCTGAGGGGGTTTCAACAGTGGTAGGCATTGTCACAGCCATGGAAGTAATATTTGAATGCCGATTATAATTAAGTGCTCCTGGCATCAGAAATGGTATACACAAAAATAAACACTCAAAAAAATATCAACTTGGCTAAAGTAAAAAAATGGCAGAAATAAAATTATTAAATTGGGCTAGGCAACAAATAATTAAGAACAAGCAAAAATGTGAATTAAATTAGCAATCTGGTATGAATATGCCTGGGATTAGAAGCATGTAAATTAATTAAACCCAGGCTAAGCACAGCAATTTAGAATAAAAACTGGAAAGTGCAATTGCAAAATTTCATTAAAAATGATTCGACACAACAAGTGGCAATGCAAGAAATATGATGTACTGTAGCACATAAACTGGACACAGGAATGTATATAACTGCTATGGTAAAAATTATAATATGAAATGTTGAAGGAATAAATTTCAATTTTAGGCCTAGAGGAATTAAAAAAAATTATATTGAACAAATCCTTAACTGCTACTAAAACAAGGATTTCTTACTTCACTGGAATTTGAATTTACCAATAACACTCTAGTAGCCCAATTAATATTCAATGAAATTACTGTGAGAAGCAGGAATGTTGAAATCACACAAGAAAACTGTGGGGAGTGGAGTACTGAACCAGCTCCAATATTTAACAAGTCACTGAAAGGTTAATTCATAAGCTGTTGTGGATATATTTACGTTAAACCTCGTTAAAACATAGCACACGATATCTTAGCTCATAATTACTTAACTCATGGCTGCAGGATTTGCAATATAACAGTAGCCAAAACGAAAAACGGTGACGAGACGTGTGAAGAGGCACATGTGAGGGCTTGTTTCAAACTGGTACGATGGCAATGCGCTGCTGGCGGCAGTGGCGCGAAGCTCGGGAGACCCGATACTAGGAATGATGTTTTAAGCACGAAGAAAAATTCTGATGACGATGATGATGGCGAAGGAAACACGATGTTCGAGGCCGGAGTTCACAGCAGAGTGGTGTAGCAGGAGGCTGTGGCGATGGTGAGAGGTGGCGAGGTGTCGATGTGGCAACGTGGCGAGGTGTGTGAGCTGGTGGCGACACTTAAGTCAAACAATTGCAGTCCACCAAATATTCTCAAGGAACAATACAACACATACGATGATCAGTTGATACTTGCGACGATGACTGACGACGATTGCAGTGGCTTGAACACTCACAAAGCTTTGATACTGTCAGCTTGGGTGGTGGTGGAGGTGGTCCCCACGTGGGCGCGAGATTAAAAAATGGCTGGCGCGGGAAGCTTCCTTCCTCCTCACTGATGAATTAGCGTTCGAATAGGAAATTATTGATCCGTACTTCTGAGACATTGGCCTGGAGTAGTGGTTGATGGCAGGACCCCGGTCTGGCACAATATTTGATGCGTGGGTGGCAGGATGGCGGCTTATGGCGGTGGCGGCGGCTGTACTGTGGAACACAAGGCGATGTGGGTACTTGGAGTTTTCGTTTCCAGAAAAATAATTCTGTATCCCACTACTGCTACCAGTATTCTTCGCCTTACGGGGTTGAATGTAGACACAGTAGGCGCTTCTGTATATTTATTGAGTGAGGCAAACAGGTGTATAACTGGCCAGCCGAGGTCCACCTACTCCGGGTCTGTCGAGAGAACTGATCCTGCTGCTGCGAGCATGGCTGGTGACTGTCGGTCTGGCATGACGTCAGAGGCCTACTTGCCTGTGATTGGTTATGTCTCAATGGACATACAAATTGAGTATAACAGATGGTCTGGTTGTGGGAAGAGATTATCTGTTCCTCAATGGAGCCCTGTTGCTTATGCATCGTTAATCGCCTGGAAAGAGATGTTGTTGTCTTGCCTATATGCTGAGTTCTTTGAGGCTTACAGTCCTCAAGTTGGCATTTGAAGGCATAGACGACATTGGTCTCTTTTAAAGCGTTCTGCTTTGTGTTTGGAGAGTTTCTCATGAGTAGGTTGGCGTTTTTTTTGGTTTTATAGTAAATCGTCAATTGTATCTTCTGATTTTTATCTGTAGGGATAACGTTCCTATTAACAATATCTTTCAGGACCCTTTCCTCCGTTTTATGAGCTGTGGAAAAGAACTTCTTTTCCACGGAGGAAGAATTGAAAATAGGGGTTAAATGGGGAAAAAGAGGGGACGAAGCACATACAAAGATTAATCAGGTGTAATAGGCCTGTTATGTTGAGCAGTGTCTTCTGTGTTGGCATCGTTATATTCTGGTCTTGTTCTTACTTCTATGGTGGGTAGAATAAATAGTTCCGTGATTTGGGGGTTCACGATAGGTTTTTCTAATCTTACGTGAATTGTTTCAAGAATTTGTAATCTTCTTACATCATAAGTTTTGTCTATTAGACAGGTATTTTTGTTCAACATTTCTCTTGTTAGGGTGATGTCATGGGCTTGTCTCATGTAATTCCTGGGGGCGTCAGATTGAAGATGACAGGTCAAACGCCCCGTCAGCTTGGCCGACGTCATACCTATGTACTTGATTGAAGGTTACATCCTTCATGGGGGCAAGTGTACATGTATACAACGCTTGACTGCTGTAGAGGGTTCTCCGTCGGCTTCGGGCTGTTTTTAATAGGGATGTCGGTAGTCTTCTTTGTTTTATAGAATGTGATTAGGTCTATGTTTTGGTCAGGAATAGTGCTTTTTACTCCTTTACGAATTATTTCCTTCATTATTCTTTTTTTTTATGTTCACTATGCATAGTTGATTTGTAGTATAGTTTTATTGGAGGTATCTTAAAATAACGAACATGAGTTTTGGCGAACTCCTCTTTCAGCTAAGCCCTGATACTAGAAAATAGTTAGAGGGATATACAGCCCTAAATCAAAAGATAGTAAATACAGAATATGCAGTCATATTCAATGATATATATATATATATATATATATATATATATATATATATATATATATATATATATATATATATATATATATATATGTCTTACCTAGTAGCCAGAATGCACTTCTCGGCCTACTATGCAAAGCCCGATTTGCCTAATAAGGCAAGTTTTCCTGAATTAATATATTTTTCTTATTTTTTTCTTATGAAATGATAAAGCTACCCATTTCATTATGTATGAGGTCAATGTTTTTTTATTGGAGTTAAAATTAACGTAGATATATGACCGAACCTAACCAACCCTACCTAACCTAACCTAACCCATCTCTATAGGTTAGGTTAGGTTAGGTAGTCGAAAAAGTTAGGTTAGGTTAGGTTAGGTTAGGTAGGTTAGGTAGTCGAAAAACAATTAATTCATGATAACTTGGCTTATTAGGCAAATTGGGCTTTGCATAGTAGGCTGAGAAGTGCGTTCTGTCTACTAGGTACGACATATATATATATATATATATATATATATATATATATATATATATATATATATATATATATATATATATATATATATATATATTTTTAACCTAGAAGGGGTACCACCTCTGGTGCAAGTGTAGGGACCCATAGCCTCGGAGAAGAAAATAAAGAGTACTCAGAGAAGACCTTGTGGATCCTCACTGAACACTTTGATATTTTCTTCTCCTACCACCCCTATTCTTTTGTTAAGTGTGTATATTTATCTAACTTTATTTGAAAATGTCATTACACAAAAAAAGTTACAATATTGATTACATGCAGGGTACAAGGCTGCTTGTCACAAGTTGAAAAGCTCCTCCAGCTCCTCAGATGGCGGGCAGGAACCGTGGATGCAGTGAGCATTTCCTCTCTGGATGGCCACACTAAGGCGCTGAAAAAGAAAACTGGCAGCTCTAGGGTCTCTAGTTGTTTCGATTACCTTAGACCCCAACTCCTTCAAAAAGCTAGCAGCACTTTTACCCCAGGCACCAAGTGTCTCTGAGGCAATGGGGACAAAATTGTAGTGGTGCTCAAGGTCTCTGTATTTACGTGACTTGGCCGCTTCCCGGTGATTGGCAGCTCCTCCTGCTTGTGTAACACTGAAGTCAACATAGGTATTGGCTAAAGTTGAAACGCAAGTGTAGTCCCACACCAACTGTCTACCATTCTTCCAGGGGTTCACCGTAATTCCGTCTGGGCGACCGACAGGCTCATCAGAGTAGCGGGACATTAGGTAACGGGGTTCTCTCTCTGCTGGACAACCGGCTGTGGTAAGGCTTCTCTTAATAATGTCATTAACCTCGCTGTGTCTTGCATGCCATTCTCCTGTCCTTTGGCAAAGAAGGCCATGCCGTCCATATCTGTCGGCCTCTGCCTCGCCGCAAATACACCTGTATTCGGTGTGGATTGGGGCAGCTAGGCAGAGAGCCACGGCAATTCGGAGGGCCTGCGGTGTGAGACGGGTGCCGGTTGCTGACATTGGGGTTGCTAATAGGAAATCACCTGCATGGGGAGCTGCTACAGCTCTAAGTCGGGCAGTGTCATGTGGTGTTGTCGCAGCTTGTAGCAAAGTTGCAGCTTCTTGGTCGGCAATGGGGCGATCCCAGCTGGATTGCTTATGGGCTTCAGAAGGTGGTGGTTGGGGTGCTGGTCCTGCGAGATAGGTGTTGTGTTAGTTGTCTCTTCAGAGGTTGCATGGCGTTTCACTTTCCTTCTTATGATGTCTTCGACGAAACCATTGGAGAAGCCGTTGTTGACTAGTACCTGCCTTACCCTGCAGAGTTATTCATCGACTTGCTTCCATTCTGAGCTGTGGCTGAGAGCACGGTCGACACATGCGTTAACAACACTCCTCTTGTACCTGTCTGGGCAGTCGCTGTTGGCATTTAGGCACATTCCTATGTTCGTTAAATGTAAATGTAAATGTAATGTAAATGCCAACAGCGACTTCCCAGACAGGTACAAGAGGAGTGTTGTTAACGCATATGTCGACCGTGCTCTCAGCCACAGCTCAGAATGGAAGCAAGTCGACGAAGAACTCTGTAGGGTAAGGCAGGTCCTAGTCAACAACGGCTTCTCCAATGGTTTCGTCGAAGACATCATAAGAAGGAAAGTGAAACGCCATGCAACCTCTGAAGAGACAACTAACACAACACCTATACCCCCTATTAGACTATTTTACAGGAACTTCTTTTCCACAGCTCATAAAACGGAGGAAAGGGTCCTGAAAGATATTGTTAATAGAAACGTTATCCCTACAGACAAAAATCAGAGGATACAACTGACGATTTACTATAAAACCAGAAAAACGGCCAGCCTACTCATGAGAAACTCTCCAGACACAAAACAGAACGCTTTAAAAGAGACTAACGTCGTCTATGCCTTTAAATGCCCTCTTGGGGACTGTAAGCTCCAAAAAACCCAGTATATAGGCAAGACAACAACATCTCTTTCTAGGCGTTTAACGATGCATAAGCAACAGGGCTCCATTAAGGAACATATAATCTCTTCCCACAACCAAACCATCGCCAGAGAAATCCTAGTAAACAACACAGAAATCATCGATAGATACAGCGATAGCAGGCGGCTTGTCGTTTGCGAGGCACTACATCAAGAAGTCAACACCAGCAGTCAACAGCCAATTAATGCACAACTATATTCTACCCACCTCAAGACTCCGCTCCAATATAGAAGCATCAAGAAATATGGACCAATAGGCTTTCTACAAACACTTCTATTCAATACCCATTGTTTTGTGTTCTGTCTTGTGTTGATGAAATTAATACCCTATTAATGCCACCTCTTGTTCTGTCTTGTGTTGATGAAATTAATACCCTATTAATGCCACCTCTTGTTCTGTCTTGTGTTGATGAAATTAATACCCTATTAATGCCACCTCACCCCATCCACCTCACTCATATGTAGATATAAAATCGGAGATACGTAAGTTCTATTCAGTTGTGTATTTGTAAACTAAAGTCTTTGAAAATGTAATAAGTTTTACGAAACGCGCTCGTGTCGCGTCAGACTAGAAATAAAAATGAATTTTAGAGAATTGATTTTTTATTTACCTCCAACAGTGAAAAGAAATGTACGAAAGATTGAAAAAATTCGTGTTAGAATTATTAATCTTACTTTTTCGGTCATATTTAATAATACATATATATTTATATATATATAATATATATATGTATATATATATGAACACGTTGTACTGAGAGGGCGCGACAATAGCTTAAACTACCTCATCCCTTTGTGTATTTAGATCTCAATAAACTTACTTGAATTTAAAATTAATTACCTACCTTAATTTTATATGAAACTATTATTAAAATTTCTATCCTCTAATCTACCCATTTAGCCTTGGGTCTACATGGAAAACAAAAGCCAGTTACTCACCATAACAGTTACCAGGGTTGTTCCAGGTGGTGTCTGTAGGAAGGACCATGACCATCCTGGAGGAGGTACTCAGCCCACGAGACAGGTATAGACAACGCCACACTCGCACTGTCGTACTGATGTTGTACTGGACAACTTCTGTGTTTGGTGTAACGGTATTAATATTAATATAAGGTAGTAAAATGTACAAAACTTCAGTTAAGGCTTATGTTATGATAGAATAAATGTGTTTGCCTGGAAACAGATATAAATAATCCACATTTAATTTTTCATGTTTTAATAAGATTTTCAGAGTAATAAATAATATGCAACTATTTTCATAACAAAGGAGCAGCAAACATTCTTTAAGAATTGAGTACACATTCTACTTGACCCTACTGCACGTACGTCACAGCGGTGTAGAGATATGCGCCATCGGGTCACACCTGAAAGGTCCCGAGTTCAATTTCAGAGGCAGGCAGGAAAGAACTGTTTGAACACCGTTTCCTTTCACCTGATGCCTATGTTCACCTAGCAGTAACCAGATATCCAGGAGTTAGGTAACTGTTTGGGCTGAATCGTGGGGGTAGGTCAGAAGTTGGTGTAGGGGGAACCTACTTCATTATGAACCATCTTGACGTGATGATAGGATCATCACGATCCTTAAACGCAAACATATCCATTGACGTTAAACGCCCTACGCGATTTGATGATTAATTTTGTTCCTATGTAATGCAAATTATTTACTTATTATGCTGAATTAAATTTAATATTCTTTAAATAATGCAGCGCTCTCATTCAATATTTTGTATTTATGTAGAACAGTGTCTTTCATATTTGTTTAACATTGCATTTTTATTTGTAACATAGAAATCTTCTGTGGTAAAGATTAAGTTGTTTAAATTCGTTGAATGCTTAATTAATGTAAAATCAACGCAACATATTTTGATATGTTAGTACCTTCCTTTGGGTCAATAACTTTGCTTTGGGCTACAAGCATGGTAGATATCCTGTATTCATTCTTTTTTAAGAAAAAGAAGGATGTCATGTTCATAGGAAACGGCACAATTCCTAAGTCACAGATATACCAGAGTAAAGTTGCAAGGACAAGTGTTGGACTACCACTTGCATGAGAATGGGACGCCACTAGGAGGAGTCCTGATTCCTTTCCATCCCTACAGAAAATCTCCTCACCATGACATTTGCAGAAGGGGGTTATATTGCTAAGCAATGCTGATGATATAGGATTAGTCGTCACAGGTCCTTCACTTTTAAGTAAAACACAAGGGGCGTTAGTTAAAGTAGCATCTGAATGCAGCATTTTAGAGCTAAAAATATCTGCACAGAAGTCCAAGGCAATGAAAATAGGTGGTAACACTCCAGACAGGCACCGACTCATTCAAGACATTAACCTTCAGTGGGTTATACAACATCAATATCTCGGAGCGTGGATAGATTCTGAAATGACATTCAACAAGCAAATACCTGAAGGAGAAAGCCAAATCACGAATGAATATAATGAGAGCAATCACAGGGGCCCCGCCTATTAGCGGGATACAAAATGTTAAGAATGTTTTACATACACACCGTTCGTTCCCTAGTTGATTATGAAACGCCTGCCTTACTAACACTTTCTCCTGGTCAGTGGGCAAATGTTAAGGTTATTGAAAATGATGAATGCGAGTTATAACAGGGCTCCCAGTTGTACTAAAATACTGAACCTAAGACTAGAAACCAAGCTAACGTCAATTGAAATAAGGGTAAAAGGGATTGCTGCCTGCATGCTGACCAAGATATTGACTAGACCTAAAATCAGTACACTTAAAGTGTACTGATTCACTGGAGCACTAACTCGGGACAGAAGAACCTCCAATAGCAATAAACACCATCAATACATTTGATAGAACAAATACAGTCACTGAGAGAGGTGTCGACGAAATGCATGCAGCCTTCGTTATGCAAACCCCTTGGGAATCGCTGCCAGCAGACGGCTCTTGAAGGAAAAAAGAACCAGACTAATCCTCCACTGTTACGTAATATTGAACAGATGCATATAGAAGCAAACATGGCATCTGCCAGCCTCACACACTTCACAGATTGAACAGTATACCAGCAGGGACAAAGAACCAAAACTGCACTTAAGGCAGAATGTGCATGTATGTGTCACTGAAACCTTGCTACAAGAGCACATACGTGACAACATCCATCTGATCACAAATGTCATATCATTAATGTAAACACTCAAACGTCAAGTCCGTCGGGTACTTATCAACTGAGTGCCAAGTCATGTGGGAATAATAAAAAATTACATTGCAGACCAAGCTGTAAAACATGCAACTAAGAGAAGAAATGTAGACATTTACATACCACAGAGTCTTATCACAGATTAAGAAAGTAATTAGAAGTAGAACAATGCAAAACATGTACAGTGACCACAACACAGCTGCTGCAACATCAGGATCTGTGGGTTGGTACAAGAATTCAACTAAAACGAACCACTTATATTGATGAAAGGGAGCAGTAGAACAACAGAAGTACACTTACATGGCATCAGGTTTGGATACCCAAGTGCATGGGAAATAGGCTTACAGGTTCCAGAAGATGAGAGGAAATGTCACCACTGTGGAGAAATGCCAGACAGACCACAGGAACCTTATCGAACACAGTGCACAGTTACAAACCCATTAAGATTTCAACTTAGATTCAACAGAGCAAAAGAAGTTGTTGAACACATGGGGCAAAATTTTACTGAAGTGATCATACGAGTCCTAAATACTCATATTCCGTTAAAGTAAAACATAAACAAGCAACACTTAATGGGCTAGCTCGAGACTTAGGGCAGGTGCAGGAATATCCTTGCAAAAAAAAAATTCTTTGTATGCGCTGCGTTTCATATTCCTTCATACTTTCATAACAGAGAGCGTGCAGAACGCCTGCCATGCTTGGCTGCTAGCCATGTATCATTATAATAAGTATTAAAGTCAGTAATTAAGCAATAGCTTTATATCAACCCTATAACCAAGGCATTCACAGCAACACCGAGCACTACATGAGTTTGAAGCACAAGGTAGGAAACTATGAGGATGAAATTAGGTACTTACTATTTTTTACTTACTTTTTTTTAATGAGATATATACAAGAGTTTTTACATTCTTGTACAGCCACTAGTAGGCGTAGCATTTCGGGCAGGTCCCTGGAATACGATCCCCTGCCGCGAAGAATCGTTTTTACAACCAAGTACCCATTTTACTCTTAAGTTAAACAGAGGCTACAGTTAAGGATTTGCGCCCAGTAAATCCTCCCCGGCCAGGATACGAACCCATGACAAAGCGCTCGCGGAACGCCAGGCGAGTGTCTTACCACTACACCACGGAGACTCTTTTTGAATAAGGCATATGTTGAACCGTGTTTTAATTTGTTAGGGAGTGAGTTTATAGACTAGGTATTTTTATTTTCGTGGAGAGTTTGCACAGATTTAGGCTGACTCGAAGACAGTTTTTAATATTATGATAGCAGATTTTTGCTCGGTGATGATGGGCTTGAGGTAATTTGCAGTGGATGAATCCCATGCACAATACCGTATTTACGATAGGGATAGTTTAGTGCATAGTACAATGAGAGGAGAGCAGAGTGGAGGAACATAATATCTGATTTTAGAGAGTATACCTTCCGTTTTTGAGACTTTTCTGGGTGTGTTGTATGTGTGTGAAACCGTAAAAGATTTTAAACATCCTGGCCTATCATCCTAACAATTTATATTAAATTTGCTTGTCTTATAGACTGTGGGTTGGTTGGTGTTGTCGTCGTCGATCCTTCTCTATGGACAACCCAACCCACAACTCGGCAGAGTGCTTATACTAGGAGATCACCCTTGGCGCTTCTGGCTCTTGGAGAGGGGCTCAACGTCACACGCTTAGGGGATGCGGCTCCAACACTTAGCCTCGTTGTCACGTGCACACACCCACTCGAGCCGCTGTGACTCCCCACCCTCTCCTTAGGTGATATGATCTCCTCGATCCCCCTTTGACTTATTAATATTACCTTCTACCCTGTCCACAGCAGTGGTTCTTGGTTCTTTCTCTCTCCTTCTTTACTACCTCCTGGGAAGCCTCACTAGGACAAGGGCAAACACCAGCAAATTGTGACACATTTACTTGACAAAGCACATACACGATACATACACACATATAATAATAATGAATCCTATACTCTATAATATCACAATCAGGTTGCACTCCAACACCATCAGAACTCTATTATCAGCTTATCAAGGGGTATCTTATCTCCTGGTTCGCCACCTGATACCATTAACCTCCTCAAGTTGGTCAAGCCTACATACACTGTTGCACTATCAGCAAGATAATGTATATATAGAAAATCAGCATTTGAATGCAATAACATATACCAGTATAAATGTTCATTGATACTTCAGTATAAAAAACTCCTTGACATAAGAATGCCAACAGTCACTCACCTCTCACTGCGTCTTGCACGCTAATGACAACCAAACACTATCAACTCCCTACTAGTAATCCACCAGAACTTCCCCTTCCACCTCTGGAAGTTCACAACCCTAATATCCTTAGGTTCTTCCGGGCTTCACTACCAGGATCCTCTGCAGCTCCTCCAGGCTGCTATCATGAAGTTTCCTTGTGCAACTACGGTGCTTCACCCTTCTGTTAGGTTCTTCCACAGCTCTCTTGGCTGCTACACCACCTCTACAGAAGCACGTGACACTCCTCTTCACTGCTGCTTCTCCTCACAGCTCGAGGTCCTCTGCTCCACTACCTTGGAGTCTCATCAGCTACTTCATCTGCTGGCTTCGAAGTTCTCAGCAACTTCTTCCCCAAAGAACAAACCTGCAACCCATCGACACTCCAATAAAATGTTCCCCTTTAACACATAAACAAAAATAACCACACAATATGCTTGCCTCAAACCTCTATCTGTTCTCTACATACAGTGAGAGTGGACTCCCCCGTTTTGGGCGGGTCCATACTCCACCTCGCCTGGCGGCGTCCTCACTCGCTGGGAGGGTCTTCCTCCATCCGGAGCCAGGCTCCCTCAGTCGTCCGCCAGCGCTCAGAGGGGACGGACGTCGCTCCGTGTTCCTCCCTCTCCACTCTCTTATTTCAGGCTTTCTGCCTTATTAAAACATGTCTAACCTATAAATAAACATCGCTACTGTCGCTGGGCACACGACCAACTACAATGCAATCACTATGATCTGGCGTATATCGTGCTTACCACAGAACGTCTGGTCGAGGGCGCTTCTTCCTCTGACGAGGCTTGGTCAGGGCGCTCCCACGGCCCACAATAATGCTTCTGGGCGATTTAATATCTGCTCGTCGACCCGGACTTGAGACCACAACGTTCCCAGCTCGATTCCACAGCTGGTACGTCTGCACACTTCTCTTCTCTTAGAGATATATCACTAGGGGTTCCCTTCTGGCGGGAGCTCAAACGGAGCGCGGCTTCCCCCTGCGACGTCTGGCACTCAAGTGAGGTCAAGGTCCTCCAGAAGCGAGCCTCACGCCTCCAGCAAAATGTCCACATCTCCTAGTCAGTCATTTATCTATTTCCTTACTTACTGCCCATAATCTTAAATTGTTTTACATATCCAACCAGCCATTTTTCATATGGGTTATCACCTCAATATTTGCTAGACCTTCTAGTTAGGTCAGGCTTGCTGAATAACTCTCAAGAAGGGAGACTCGTTTCTCCTGTAGGCTGAGATCATAACACTCCCCTCCCCTTATTTTTGAGAGTTATTCCAGTGGCAAAGCTCGGGATAATACATCCGCCACCACACTGTCTCGTTCTTCACCCGATATATTCTCTTAGGAGTCTACAATTAGTTCGTTGCTCCTTGCAACATCTGGCTCACCTCTCTCCAGGAACATGTTCTTCTCACAAATGATCTGACCTCTCTGACACCTCTTAGCTAGGCTGTCCTCCTTGGACGCCTGCACTCCATCGGTCCACTCTACTTACTGTCTCCACCCTCCGTTTCCTCGTCTTCTTCTCTTCACGTCCAGAGTCAGACATCTACTGTCTGTATCTCCTCTGTCGTCTTCATACTTCCATCTACTGCCATTATACTTTCGTCTCCTGTCATCATACGTCACTCCCTCGTCTTCACCGACGATCCTCCCTTTCGTCTCTTCATTTATCCGAGACATCCTGTTTGTCTTCCATCGAGTCCTCGGCTTTCTTCTATTCCTCCATGCTTGCATCATCCTCTTTTCACATTTTTCACTTCTATACCACTCCATTTCTTCTCCTTCAACTCTTCTTCGTTCCCTAAAAGTTTCTTCGAGCACTGCACTACATCCAACAGCACTCGACCATACATGTCGCTTTTCCTCTCCCAAAGTGCTCGTAAGCATCTCTCCACACATACTGTCTCTTCTCCTTTCATTTTCTCGGCTATTACTCTTCTTCATTATCTTTTCTTCACGTTTCCTGTGGAACATGTCAACTCTTGACATCTCAAACAACTTAACTCCACTATCCCTATGCCTCTGTGCTCGTGGACCACTTGACGCTCTATTTCCGTCCTCAGTATGTCCACATCTTTCCTCATTCCTACTCAGCACAGTTGCATTCACCTTCCGACCCTTAATTTCAGCAGTCTGGGCTCTCTTCAGGTCAACTCTCTCCACAGTATTCTTCTTCGGCTGGGCCATCTTCACTTTTGACCTCACCGAGACTTCATTTTTCTGGGCTGGACCTTCATCAAACAGCCATGCTATATCTACATCAATATCTTCTACCGGTTTAATTGACGCTGTCTCATCTCCTCCAGCGTCTTCCTTGTCGGCCACCTCTGCCTTCCTCGCTACCGAGACAGGGTACTCAATGGCTTGGCGGTCTCCTGACTCATCCCCTCGGATGTCAGTCAGGTTCACACTCTCAGGTGTCCCACACGTGCCGTGGCCTTCTGGGCACTCCTCTGGCACAGTCTCCGCTACGACTCTCGGCAACACCTTTGTCCCGCACAAGTCATTCCCCAGGATCACTTGGACTCCTGGAATAGGTATGTCGGGGCATACTCCCAACATCACCACTGCCGACACATATTCCGACCTTAGCTGGACAGTGCATACGGGCATGTCACTCTCCGACAATAACCCATATACTTTCATCTTTCCACTGCCAGCTAACCGTCGATCATTCCCAATCAGGCTTCTCACAATCAAGCTCTGATTAGCTCCGGTATCCCTTAAGATACCAACTTCTACCTCAGGTTGGCCTCCTATTCTGATCCAACCTTTGCTCATGAACGGCCTATACCTCTCGTTCACTAAGTTCGCTCTCTGTGGTTTGTCTTCGAACACATTAGTATATTTACCTCGGGGGTCACACATGGCCAGGGTCACAACTCTCTTGCCCTGCCGACAATATCGCATCACGTGACCCAATCCGTTACAATTGTAACATCTCATCTGTGAAAAATCTCTCCTATAAGAACCAGAGTGGCTCTGACTTTGTCCACTCGCATGAGAGTTCCTAGGGCCAGGCACACTACCTGCACTCTGTGGGGTTCTACTGGACTCTTGATTTCCAGGATAACGATTAGTTTCTTGTTTAGCTCCTCCATCTTCACTTTCAGACGAAGTGCGCGACCTACTCTTCTGAGTTTTAGGGTACTTACTTTTATCTGCCCATTTATCAAATTTTTTCTCACCCCAGACTCTTCTGGGTCTTTCATAATTTCTTCCTCCCCAGACTCCATTGGATCTTTCATTGCTGCGTCTCGCCTCGCTTCTCACTCTGTTCTCCCTTAAGCTCTTGTACGCTTCAGTAATCATATCCGCCCTATCTGCGGCATCTTTCACCTCCATTATCCCTGCTTCTTGGATCTTGAACTTTGTTTCTGGATGCATCATCTCCAAGAACTTCTCCATGACCATCAGTTGCTTCAGGTCAGCATAAGATCCAACTCCAGCAGCCTCAATCCACTTCTGGAATCGTCTTTCCAGATCTCTTGCTGTCTCAGCAAACGTACATGCTCCAACTTTGATCATTTCTCTGAAGCGCTTCCTATAAGCTTCTGGGGTTAACTGAAACGAGCGCAATATGCTGCTCTTTACTGTGGCGTAATCCTGGCACTCTTCCAGTGACAATTGGGTGTATGCCTCCCTGGCTGCACCGGTCAATCTTAACTGGACCAGCTGGGCCCATTCCTCCTGTGGCCACTCCTTGATACTGGCTACTTTCTCAAAATGCTCGAAGAAGCTCTCTGCCTCTTCGGGAACAAACAAGGGAATGTCCTTCTCCCTAACCCTAACCTCTGGTGGGTGTGATACCTGGGTGGTGCTCTCTGGCAACCCATGTTCAATCCTCTGCTCAGCCAAGGTTCTATTCGCTTCTATCTGCATTTGTTTTGTTCTCTCTTTTTCTTTTTCGACCTGGGCTTTTTCTTTTTCGACCTCTAGTCTTGCTTTCTCTTTTTCTTTCTCCTGCTCCAACTCCAGTTCTCTTACTCTGGTTTTCTCTTTTTCTACTTCCAGTCTGGTTTTCTCTTTTTCTACTTCCAGCCTGGTTTTCTCTTTTTCTACTTCCAGCCTGGTTTTCTCTTTTTCCTTCTCGGCTTCATTTTTCATCTGGAGTTCTAACTTCATCTTTTCCAGCTGGAACTGTCTCTCCTCACGCTGTTGTTGGATCTGGAGCTCTAACTGGAATCTCTCCAAGCTCCTATTTCGGCTACTCCTACTACTGCGGCTACTCTTGCTGCTCCTACTCGATCCCTGGGATCTCACTTCATCCTGCCCATCGTCCTCCTTTCCACTTTCAGCACCTTTCTGGGCTCCTTGTTCTGCCGCTTCACTTCTGGCTCTCAACTGTCTAAGGATCTCATCCTTCATCCCAGCTACTTTAGATGCTTTCAACCTGATGCCACATTTTTCTGCTATCTGTTTCAATTGATCCCTCGTGCAACCTTCCAAGTCCTCAGGCTTGCCTGACTCCACAAATGCTTGCACCTTATCCATCTTTGTCCTGTGAGTCTTCCCAAGAGAAAATATACACCTGCGGTCACACAGTTTATCTCAGCAAGGGTGTACAAATCCACTCTTGGACAGGGTGTGGGTGTGTCAGTTCACTCTCCCGGACACAGGCCCCCAATTTATTATAGACTGTGGGTTGGTTGGTGTTGTCGTCGTCGATCCTTCTCTATGGACAACCCAACCCACAACTCGGCAGAGTGCTTATACTAGGAGATCACCCTTGGCGCTTCTGGCTCTTGGAGAGGGGCTCAACGTCACACGCTTAGGGGATGCGGCTCCAACACTTAGCCTCGTTGTCACGTGCACACACCCACTCGAGCCGCTGTGACTCCCCACCCTCTCCTTAGGTGATATGATCTCCTCGATCCCCCTTTGACTTATTAATATTACCTTCTACCCTGTCCACAGCAGTGGTTCTTGGTTCTTTCTCTCTCCTTCTTTACTACCTCCTGGGAAGCCTCACTAGGACAAGGGCAAACACCAGCAAATTGTGACACATTTACTTGACAAAGCACATACACGATACATACACACATATAATAATAATGAATCCTATACTCTATAATATCACAATCAGGTTGCACTCCAACACCATCAGAACTCTATTATCAGCTTATCAAGGGGTATCTTATCTCCTGGTTCGCCACCTGATACCATTAACCTCCTCAAGTTGGTCAAGCCTACATACACTGTTGCACTATCAGCAAGATAATGTATATATAGAAAATCAGCATTTGAATGCAATAACATATACCAGTATAAATGTTCATTGATACTTCAGTATAAAAAACTCCTTGACATAAGAATGCCAACAGTCACTCACCTCTCACTGCGTCTTGCACGCTAATGACAACCAAACACTATCAACTCCCTACTAGTAATCCACCAGAACTTCCCCTTCCACCTCTGGAAGTTCACAACCCTAATATCCTTAGGTTCTTCCGGGCTTCACTACCAGGATCCTCTGCAGCTCCTCCAGGCTGCTATCATGAAGTTTCCTTGTGCAACTACGGTGCTTCACCCTTCTGTTAGGTTCTTCCACAGCTCTCTTGGCTGCTACACCACCTCTACAGAAGCACGTGACACTCCTCTTCACTGCTGCTTCTCCTCACAGCTCGAGGTCCTCTGCTCCACTACCTTGGAGTCTCATCAGCTACTTCATCTGCTGGCTTCGAAGTTCTCAGCAACTTCTTCCCCAAAGAACAAACCTGCAACCCATCGACACTCCAATAAAATGTTCCCCTTTAACACATAAACAAAAATAACCACACAATATGCTTGCCTCAAACCTCTATCTGTTCTCTACATACAGTGAGAGTGGACTCCCCCGTTTTGGGCGGGTCCATACTCCACCTCGCCTGGCGGCGTCCTCACTCGCTGGGAGGGTCTTCCTCCATCCGGAGCCAGGCTCCCTCAGTCGTCCGCCAGCGCTCAGAGGGGACGGACGTCGCTCCGTGTTCCTCCCTCTCCACTCTCTTATTTCAGGCTTTCTGCCTTATTAAAACATGTCTAACCTATAAATAAACATCGCTACTGTCGCTGGGCACACGACCAACTACAATGCAATCACTATGAACTGGCGTATATCGTGCTTACCACAGAACGTCTGGTCGAGGGCGCTTCTTCCTCTGACGAGGCTTGGTCAGGGCGCTCCCACGGCCCACAATAATGCTTCTGGGCGATTTAATATCTGCTCGTCGACCCGGACTTGAGACCACAACGTTCCCAGCTCGATTCCACAGCTGGTACGTCTGCACACTTCTCTTCTCTTAGAGATATATCACTAGGGGTTCCCTTCTGGCGGGAGCTCAAACGGAGCGCGGCTTCCCCCTGCGACGTCTGGCACTCAAGTGAGGTCAAGGTCCTCCAGAAGCGAGCCTCACGCCTCCAGCAAAATGTCCACATCTCCTAGTCAGTCATTTATCTATTTCCTTACTTACTGCCCATAATCTTAAATTGTTTTACATATCCAACCAGCCATTTTTCATATGGGTTATCACCTCAATATTTGCTAGACCTTCTAGTTAGGTCAGGCTTGCTGAATAACTCTCAAGAAGGGAGACTCGTTTCTCCTGTAGGCTGAGATCATAACACTTGTCCAATTTAAAGATTGGAGAATAATTGTATTAATTGTTTTTTAAGCTGCATCTCTTATGAACCCATCCCTGCCCTTGTGTGGCAGTACACAATAGAAAGTTGGATTTACAAATTCGTATATTGAAACGTGTATAGTCTAATTTAGTTGATTGTAACCATGATGTATATATATATATATATATATATATATATATATATATATATATATATATATATATATATATATATATATATATATATATATATATATATGCGAACAAGCCTGAATGGTCCCCAGGACTATATGCGAATGAAAACTCACACCCCAGAAGTGACTCGAACCCAGCTCCTGGGAGTATGGGTTCGAGTCACTTCTGGGGTGTGAGTTTTCATTCATATATATATATATATATATATATATATATATATATATATATATATATATATATATATATATATATATATATATATATATATATATATATATATATATATATATATATATATATATATATATATATTTGTGTGTGTGTGTGTGTGTGTGTGTGCTTCAGCCTACAGTTTAGACCTATTGTGTTGACCAAACCACACACTAGAAAGTGAAGAGACGACGACTTTTCGGACCGTCTTATACCATTATCAAGTCTATTGTGTGGATCAATCACACAGTCAACTTGATAATGGTCCAGGCCGGACCGAAACGTCGTCGTTTCTTCACTTTCTATTGTGTGGTTTGGTCAACATTTTTCAGCCACGTCGTTGTGACTCTTCATCTGAATGTAGACCTATTGTTTTGTGTATGATCCTCTGTCCTGTGTGGCAGTGAATACGAGCATTATCCCCACTCTAATAAGACATAACTCAGATTAGGAATAATTGTAATTAATATTCGTCAACAAAGATGTTAATAATAATAATAATAGTCAATTACCTTACCTAGTCAAAGGTTTGAGCATACTATCAGTGTGCCCCCCCCCCCACCAGTCACTATCCGAACCTAACCTAAGGTTAGTAGACGAAACTACCGGCTGTCTATAATAAGCAAACAGTAATTACATAACCAGAGAGAACACATAACTGCAGTAACTCACGATGATTGGCATACGAAGGATGGCACAGCAGCAGCTGGCAGCTTAGTAAAACCAGAATCAAATTCATTTTTTTTTTCTGGAATTTGTTGAAGAATTCCTTCACTGGCACCATTTGTTCGCAGAAAATTTAGACGCCGATGAGTTTCATCTCGAGATAGTTCGAGGTTGGTGTAGGAGGAGAGCGGTGGGAACCACGTCTTCCTGACCAGCTGCTGCAGGTGTGGTGGCTGGCCTGGCTATAGCGCTGGCTCGCACCTCACATCCACAACACGGCGCAAGCGCTCTGACCGCACAGCTAGGTGCGTGGATGTATTTTGTCCATTCTTGCACAGCCACATGTGGAGCTCCTCCCCACCTCTTCCTCACCCAGTCCTTTAAGTTGCTTGTGGCAGTACCGGACAAGTAAATCTCTCTCTCTCTCTCTCTCTCTCTCTCTCTCTCTCTCTCTCTCTCTCTCTCTCTATCTCTATCTCTCTGTCTCTCTATCTCTCTCTCTCTCTCTCTCTCTCTCTCTCTCTCTCTCTCTCTCTCTCTCTCTCTCTCTCTCTCTCTCTCTCACACACAAACACAATGATCTCGCTTCATGCAGGTCGGCGTTCAATCCACGACCGGCCAAGTGGTTGGGCACCATTCCTTTTCCCCGTCTCATCCGAAATCCTTATCCTGACCCTTTCCAAGTGCTATATAGTCATAATGATTTGGCGCTTTCTCCTGATAACTACCTTCCCTCCCTCTCTCTGGTCTCCTGCTTTGGACAGACAAACAGACCGACAGAGACAAATATTCTCTTTTATAGATTCTAGAGGGAGTACCCTGCTGCCCCATGGTATCCTTCCTTTCTCCCTTTCTCGAGCCCTTTCCACCTTTCTTTACCCTCTTCCCCAACATCCCTTTCTCACCTCTCCTTTCTTCTCCATCACCTCTCCTAGTTCCCTGCTCCCCCCCCCACTCCTATCCTCTCCTCTCCACCCCTTCTCCCATCCTCGGGGGCCTCGTAGCCTGGTGGATAGCGCGCAGAACTCGTAATTCTGTGGCTCGGGTTCGATTCCTGCACGAGGCAGAAACAAATGGGCAAAGTTTCTTTCACCCTGACTGCCCCTGTTACCTAGCGGTAAATAGGTACCTAGGAGTTACCTATTTACCTAGGAGTACCTAGGAGCAACCCGTGACAGTCAGCTGTCACGGGTTGCTTCCTGGGGGTGGAGGCCAGGTCGAGGACCGGGCCGCGGGGACACTAAAAAGCCCCGAAATCATCTCAAGATAACCTCAAGATAAGATCCTCCTGCTTGTTTTAATTCTCTCCTTTCTCCTTCCAACATCCCCACGTCTTCTTCCTCTCCAGCTCCCTCTCTCTCTCTCAAAAAGGAAGCAAGCTGTTAAACGTCTGCACACAACGCAACCAACATTTCAGACAGTTTTGAAAGTTTGGTAAGGCCGGCCCTAAGCGTTTGGCCTCCAGACTTGATAAAGCAGACATACTTTATTATAGATATAGATAGATTGTGACATTGAATATATGAAAAAAAATGAATGTTGACAATGGAACGAAAGCTACGACATGGATGTAAGTTTGAAAAACAAATGAACCACAGAGATGTTTGAAAGTTTTTCAAAAGACTAGCTGAAGGATTTCATTCTACTCAGATCAAATATATTTCAGGGGGCGATATTAAATGCGTTGGTTTTCTGACATGAAATAATACATGTCTTTAGTGCGCTCAAATTCATTAAACATCAATGCATTAACTTTACTACTACTGTTATTACTACTGCAGTGTCCCCTCCTTCCCGACCCTTCGCCTCCCTCTCCCACTCGACACTTTCTGCCCTTCCACAGGAGCTTCCTCACTCACCTATCACGATCAACTCCGGTATCGCCTCCCCCCCAACCTTCTCCTCAACTCTTCTATTTTTCACATCAAACCAACTTGATACCTCTTGCACCAAGCACCACATATCCACAGGACCCGAATCATCTCACACCATTCTCCCCATCCTCTCCCAGAACCCATCTGCCAAACACACAAAACTATTCAGCCATCTCCAGAAATACTTCCATGTGGGTCTTGTACCCTTCATCCACCTTCTATGGACAATCCCTTATCATCCTCATTAAATTTTCTTCCTCTGCTGGTTAACCACCTCAATCTGGTGTAACTCCTTCCGTATTTCAGACTACACAAGAACACTCGTGAATGGTCTACGACTAAAGGCACTTAATCTCCCAACATTTCCCCATCTACTCTCCCTTCCACTCCCGTCTCCTCCCCATTCCTTAATTGTCTTGGTCTTCATCTCAGACCCACTGCACCATCATATTGTCAATTCTCCACATTCCACGTGTCCCTCTTTCACAACTGCCTGGGTCACCCCTTCCCACATTCTTACCCCAACATCTTCTTATGCAAATTGTACCCATTTTCATATTAATTTTTTTCCCTTTTTTTTTACCTGAGCTGTCAGCTCTACTCAAAACCTACACATAGAAGCCCAAGGAAACCTCCCACGCCTACCAGTACTTTATCCCACAATACCACCATCGACCCGTCCATACCATCTACTGATTATTCCACCAGCCAACCCAATCAAATCCCGGATCACACTGATAGCAACCAAACCATCCTCTCCCCCTCCCACCGGGGCCGAAGGCAGCCCAAGAGGGAGGTGAGTGTAGTAATATTCTGATTCATCAATGTTAATTGACTGACACGTAGAATAGATGGAGTGACTGGGAGATATGGAAATATGGGCACGCACGTAATAATAATGGCAGGTAATACAGTAACTGGAAAGACAGCAAAGTGGAATATTCTCTATTGAGTACTAAACGGTTATCAAGGAGAGAAAGAGCCTAGAGGAATGGAAGGGGAGAAGTATTACTGATGAAAAGGATAAGTAGCGATGAGGAACTTCTCATTGTCTTAGAAAATGGAGGTATACGCTGATAGAGGAAGTAGAAAGACACTTCATGACACTTTAGGCTTGAGAGGAAACAACACCATGCCAAAACTACAAGCAAGATTAGATCTGATGTTCACACAGCTAGAAACCATCAAAACATCTATGAAATCCCACTGGTAGCAAGTGACCACTTGGAAGGGGTGTGGGAGAGTGAGACTGGCGAACTGAAAAGAATAAAGGGACCTGAAGTACCATAAAATATTGAATTTGTAGATGGGATACAGTGGGATGAATAGTTCAGAATTAAAACAAGAATATATGATGGACTAAACTATAAGAAAATGCAAGAAGTTAAAAAATTAGATTCATACCTTCCCACATTGAAAAATCCCACAAATACACACTTTGAAAGGCGGCGACTGGTGGCAAAATGGATAAGCAAAACTGTGTGAAAAACAATATGAGAACGACACACCACAACAAAGAATAATCTTATGTTTCTGCACAGCCACGACAGAATTAGACATTTCTGTGAATGAACAAGTAATCATATTTTATGTTTGAAGTACTGTAATCGTAAAACAAGGGGGTGGAATAATCGAAGATAACACTATAAACAATTAAAATAACAATACAAAATAAATAGTTTATTTAGGTAAATAGTGTAAATAGTTTCAAATGCTAATATAGCAAGAATCAGATTTGAGTGTCACTGCATTAGGCTGGAAATAAGGGACTCCTGATCTAGCACTCGACCCCACAAGGTAGAGATAGGTGAGTCCACACATATGAATGACGCACTGCAGTCGCGGAGACTGCAGTGCTTCTCCAGACAAATGTTGCTTTTGTTTACCAGTTGTTTGTATTTCCACGTCACTCCCCTCGACGCTGGCCCCCAGGTCACACCTCCAGGTAATTGCTCTCCTCCCTCTCCCACTCTTCTGCTTTATTGAGTTTTTACATTTCCTCATCATATTTCAGTATTTTGGCCTATGTTTTCTCTTTTATTATATTTGTGTCTGACTGTGTCTGTCTTTCTGTCTGTTTGCCTGTCTGTCTGTCTGTCTGTCTGTCTGTCTGTCTGTCTGTCTGTCTGTCTGTCTGTCTGTCTGTCCGTCTGTCTGTTCGTCTCTCTCTCTCTCTCTCTCTCTCTCTCACAAACACAATGATCTCGCTTCATTCAGGTCGGCGTTCAATCCACGACCGGCCAAGTGGTTGGGCACCATTCCTTTTCCCCGTCCCATCCGAAATCCTTATCCTGACCCTTTCCAAGTGCTATATAGTCATAATGACTTGGCGCTTTCTCCTGATAACTACCTTTCCTCCCTCTCTCTGGTCTCTGGCTTTGGACAGACAAACAGCCCGACAGAGACAAATATCCTCTTTTATAGATTCTAGAGGGAGTACCCTGCTGCCCCATGGTATCCTTCCTTTCTCCTTTTCTCGAGCCCTTTCCACCTATCTTTACCCTCTTCCCCAACATCCCTTTCTCACCTCTCCTTTCTTCTCCATCACCTCTCCTAGTTCCCTGCTCCCCCCCCCCCCCTCCTATCCTCTCCTCTCCACCCCTTCTCCCATCCTCCTGCTTGTTTCAATTCTCTCCTTTCTCCTTCCAACATCCCCACGTCTCCTTCCTCCCCAGCTCCCTCTCTCTCTCTCAAAAAAAAGAAGCAAGCTGTTAAACGTCTGCACACAATGCAACCAACATTTCAGACAGTTTTGAAAGTTTGGTAAGGCCGGCCCTAAGCGTTTGGCCTCCAGACTTGATAAAGCAGACATACTTTATTATAGATATAGATAGATTGTGACATTAAATATATGAAAAAAAATGAATGTTGACAATGGAACGAAAGCTACGACATGGATGTAAGTTTAAGAAACAAATGAACCACAGAGATGTTTGAAAGTTTTTCAAAAGACTAGCTGAAGGATTTCATTCTACTCAGATTAAATATATTTCAGGGGGCGATATTAAATGCGTTGGCTTTCTGACATGAAATAATACATGTCTTTAGTGCGCTCAAATTCATTTAACATCAATGCATTAACTTTACTACTACTGTTATTACTACTGCAGTGTCCCCTCCTTCCCGACCCTTCGCCTCCCTCTCCCACTCGACACTTTCTGCCCTTCCACAGGAGCTTCCTCACTCTCCTATCACGATCAACTCCGGTATCGCCTCCCCCCAACATTCTCCTCAACTCTTCTATTTTTCACATCAAACAAACTTGATACCTCTTGCACCAAGCACCACATATCCACAGGACCCGAATCATCTCACACCATTCTCCCCATCCTCTCCCAGAACCCACCTGCCAAACACACAAAACTATTCAGCCATCTCCAGAAATACTTCCATATGGTGCTAGTACCCTTCATCCACGTTCTATGGACAATCCCTTATCATCCTCATTAAATTTTCTTCCTCTGCTGGTTAACCACCTTAATCTGGTGTAACTCCTACCGTATTTCAGACTACACAAGAACACTCGTGAATGGTCTACGACTAAAGTCACTTAATCTCCTACCATTTCCCCATCTACTCTCCCTTCCACTCCCGTCTCCTTCCCATTCCTTAATTGTCTTGGTCTTCATCTCAGACCCACTGCACCATCATATTGTCAACTCTCCACATTCCACGTGTCCCTCTTTCACAACTGCCTGGGTCACCCCTTCCCACATTCTTACCCCAACATCTTCTTATGCAAATTGTACCCATTTTCATATTAAATTTTTTCCTTTTTTTTTTTATCTGAGCTTTTAACTCTACTCAAAACCGACACATAGAAGCCCAAGGAAACCTCCCACGCCTACCAGTACTTTATCCCACAATATCACCATCGACCCGTCCATACCATCTACTGATTGTTCCACCAGCCAACCCAATCAAATCCCGGATCACACTGATAGCAACCAAACCATCCTCTCCCCCTCCCACCGGGGCCGAAGGCGGCCCAAGAGGGAGGTGAGTGTAGTAATATTCTGATTCATCAATGTTAATTGACTGACACGTAGAATAGATGGAGTGAATGGGAGATATGGAAATATTGGCACGCACTTAATAATAATGGCAGGTAATACAGTAACTGGAAAGACAGCAAAGTGGAATATTCTCTATTGAGTACTAAACGGTTATCAAGGAGAGAAAGAGCCCAGAGGAATGGAAGGGGAGAAGTATTACTGATGAAAAGGATAAGTAGCGATGAGGAACTTCTCATTGTCTTAGAAAATGGAGGTATACGCTGGTAGAGGAAGTAGAAAGACACTTCATGACACTTTAGGCTTGAGAGGAAACAACACCATGACAAAACTACAAGCAAGATTAGATCTGATGTTCACACAGCTAGAAACCATCAAAACATCTATGAAATCCCACTGGTAGCAAGTGACCACTTGGAAGGGGTGTGGGAGAGTGAGACTGGCGAACTGAAAAGAATAAAGGGACCTGAAGTACCATAAAATATTGAATTTGTAGATGGGATACAGTGGGATGAATAGTTCAGAATTTAAACAACAATATATGATGGACTAAACTATAAGAAAATGCAAGAAGTTAAAAAATTAGATTCATACCTTCCCACATTGAAAAATCCCACAAATACACTTTGAAAGGCGGCGACTGGTGGCAAAATGGATAAGCAAAACTGTGTGAAAAACAATATGAGAACGACACACCACAACAAAGAATAATCTTATGTTTCTGCACAGCCACGACAGAATTAGACATTTCTGTGAATGAACAGGTAATCATATTTTATGTTTGAAGTACTGTAATCGTAAAACAAGGGGGTGGAATAATCGAAGATAACACTATAAACAATTAAAATAACAATACAAAATAAATAGTTTATTTAGGTAAATAGTGTAAATAGTTTCAAATGCTAATATAGCAAGAATCAGATTTGAGTGTCACTGCATTAGGCTGGAAATAAGGGACTCCTGATCTAGCACTCGACCCCACAAGGTAGAGATAGGTGAGTCCACACATATGAATGACGCACTGCAGTCGCGGAGACTGCAGTGCTTCTCCAGACAAATGTTGCTTTTGTTTACCAGTTGTTTGTATTTCCACGTCACTCCCCTCGACGCTGGCCCCCAGGTCACACCTCCAGGTAATTGCTCTCCTCCCTCTCCCACTCTTCTGCTTTATTGAGTTTTTACATTTCCTCATCATATTTCAGTATTTTGGCCTATGTTTTCTCTTTTATTATATTTGTGTCTGACTGTGTCTGTCTTTCTGTCTGTCTGTCTGCCTGTCTGTCTGTCTGTCTGTCTGTCTGTCTGTCTGTCTGTCTGTCTGTCCGTCTGTCTGTTCGTCTCTCTCTCTCTCTCCCTCCCTCTCTCTCTCTCCCTCCCTCTCTCTCTCTCTCTCTCTCTCTCTCTCTCTCTCTCTCTCTCTCTCTCTCTCTCTCTGGCTCTTATATTTGACTATTCCTCGTCCCCCATCCCCTCTCCTCATATTTCTCTGTACTGACAAGAGCGAGCGCGGTGTTGAAACACACGAATTCACAATTTGTGTCGTTAATTTCCGCCAACATATGTCTTCTGCTTAGTAATCACCATATGTCGTGTCCAGAATCATGCTGAGAAATGTATAAACAGTAGCTGCGGCTTTGCACCCTATGTTTTCTCAGATTTATTTCGGCTAATAGTTGAGCCCGATCATCATTATCTGTGGAAAAGTCCTTGAGCGTCTCAAAATAATCTTCCGTTGCCAGTGGCAATTAAGATACATTAAACTGAAGTCGAGAAACTTAAAGATCGTTCATGAACCAGTATGACCCAGGTTTGAAAGTGACCTGGTGGGTGGTCAAGGGTTTTGGTCTACTTAATAGTAGGCATCCATAGTCTCAGGAAATTATAGAGTTGCGCTCTGGTTATCGGTTTGAAGTGGTCTCTCCAGGGCGCAAAGCCAGGGTAGGTTTTGGGGGAGAAGATGTTACCTATGCAGCAGGTATACTTAATAATGCACCCATTATACCCATCGTGTGAGCACTCGTGGTAGTGGTTAAGTAGGCACATAATTAGGCAAAGAACTGAACCCTTTCCCCTAGTATGTTATTGTATATATTTATAGTAAATTTTGTAAAATTTCATAAACAAATCAACACACAATTTTATTAGGATATATATGATTATTTACGAATACTAAGCTATTTCGTTTCTACAATAAACACATAATGATAGCAGGTATATATACGATAAGGTATAAGGTACTATTGAGCTATTAAGCAAGTTTCAATGAACATAAATTGCATGTATCTTTAATATTTATATTATTTTATGGGTAATTCTTGACTATTAAAAGGTATATAATGAGATAAATCTGCTAAAATGTATGTTCAATATAGAACGCCAATTATCATAATTATTGATTTGTATACCGGTTAGTGAAAATATATTGAAATATTAAATGGAGAAAAATTACTGCAAAGGAACTTCAATAATAATAAAAATAATAATATTTTATTAATATAACACAGATGATCACATTAGAGTTGTTACTCAGTAGGTACAATATGTGTATATTTTTTAAATTAATTAAGCCACTAATTATTACATATAGCATTTCGGCATAACTCAAAATAATGAGCGAATTGTATATTATATTTATTGGGGTAATAATTAATAGTAATCTATATCTATAATATAGAATGACTGTCTATCTATGCAAAGATGGAGACCAGACACTTGGGGCTAGCTTTGCAAGGGGAATGGTCAAGGGTACAGGACGGACATAGGCTAGGCAGTTAATGTTAAGTTTGACTAATAGACCTAAAATGCTTTAAGAAATATTTGCACTTATAGAGCCTCCCAGGCGATTTTCAATCAAATGTGAAATATTTGGCGTGATTCCCTGAGGTATTTCGTGATCGTAATAATAAATTTTCCAAGATACAGCTATATCAGTGCTTTTTAATAATACATTTTCCGTGAGAATAGGGAGAGGTGGGGGAAGCATGGAAAAGAAAGAGGAGTAAAATGACATTAAGGAACTAAAAGGAGCATTGGACAAAAGAAAAGATGAGGGACACCTACACTACACTACACACGGCCTTCATCACTTACCATCTACACTACACAGTCGGGTTCATTCTCGTCTGACCGTCGGGAATTCAGGGTTCGAATCCCAGCGGAACAGAAATGGTTGGGCTCGTTTCCTATCACATAATGATTCTGTTCACCTAGCAATAAACAGATATGCAGGAGTTAGTCAGTTTGTTGTTGGGATGCATCCTGGGAAGAGTCAGTTATTCAACCCGAGGGGGAGGGGGTGGACTTCGATATAAGCCTAACATGTAATGAATCTCAACTATGGTATCTGTGCATGGGGTTCAACCACTGCAAACCACCTCAAGTCCATCATCACCCAGCAAAAATCTGCTATCAGAATAATATCAAATTCTGCTTTCAGACAACACACAGCCCCCTTGTTTAACTCCCTAAACATGCTAAACATAATCTCACTCCACAAATTCTCTTGTGTCAACTACATTTACAAAACCCTGTTCTTAAATGCAAATCCTTGTCTGAAACTCTTCCTGGACAGATGTAATAGGACCCATTATCACCACACCAGAAATAAATATCTCTTTGATATTCCCAGAGTTAAACTTAATCTGTGTAAACACTCTATGCAAATAAAGGGACCCAGTTTATGGAACTCACTCCCTACTGAATTGAAAAGCTGTCCAACTTTTACATCATTCAAAATCAATACTAAAAAGTACCTAATTTCATCTTCATAGTTTTTCACTTTTTGCCTTAAAATTGCACTGTATCAATTGCTACCCAATCTCCCAACCTTTATGTTCCCAATTTGAACATCTTTACCATTGTGATCATTGCTGTTTTCTTATATGTGCTGCCAATCTGTTGTATGGTGTTTATAAATCTTGTTTATCTGTATCTTTTGCTACCCAGTCTCCCAATCTTTATGTACCCATTCTGAACATCTTTACCATTGTGATCATTGTTGTCTTATATGTGCTGTCAATCTGCTGTATGGTGTCTATTAATCTTGTTTAAATTACTAATCAAGCTGTCAATGTAATTAATCAGAGCTTTAATATAACAATGTGCTTTAATATACCTACTTATCTCTCTCATCTCATTTTCCTCTTGTAATGTATCTTTATCATTTATCAATTCTGATTGAAATTACCTACTTAAAATTATCTGCTAGATTAAGGACCTGCCCGAAACGCTGCGCGTACTAGTGGCTTTACAAGAATGTAAATACTGTACTATCCAATGTATTCTCACAAACCCAATGTACCTTCTTGTATATATATAAATAAATAAATAAATAAACGAATATATAAACTAGCTGCCTGTCACCCGACACAATGATTTATAATTATCATTGTAACCATCTTCACTACTAACAACTTTCATCACCGTAATCATCATCACTACAACCTGCCATCATCAATGTTCCTTGTCAACAAGCTGCAAGCTGGAGCAGTGCATGAGAGCTGGGTCTTACATAAGCGTCCACACTACTTCTCTTGTATGCTGGACGAATCTGTGATATGTTGTTTAGCATGTACGGCTCCTAGCAGGGAGCCGGTCGGCTGAGTGGACAGCACACTGGACTTGTGATCCTGTGGTCCTGGGTTCGATCCCAGGTGCCGGCGAGAAACTGTGGGCAGAGTTTCTTTCATCCTATGCCCCTGTTACCTAGCAGTAAAATAGGTACCTGGGTGTTAGTCAGCTGTCACGGGCTGCTTCCTGGGGGTGGAGGCCTGGTCAAGGAACGGGCCGCGGGTACACTAAAGCCCCGAAATCATCTCAAGATAACCTCAAGATGTTGGAATTTAATCATTTACTTTCAAAGAACACACACACACACACACACACACGCACGCACACACACACACACACACACACACACACACACACACACACACACACAGGTATACACAGAATATACAGACAGGTATACAGAGAATGACAGAGAGGTGTGTGAAGAACTCAACAAGAGGTTCCAGGAGGTCTTCACAATAGAACAAGGTGAGGTCACTGTGCTAGGAGAAAGGGAGGTAAACCAGGCGGCCTTGGAAGAGTTCGAAATTACGAGAGAGGAGGTCAAGAGACACCTGCTGGATCTGGATGTTAGAAAGGCTGTTGGTCCAGATGGGATCTCACCTTGGATACTGAAAGAGTGTGCAGAGGCACTTTGCTTGCCACTCTCCATAGTGTATAGTAAGTCACTGGAGACGGGAGACCTACCAGAAATATGGAAGACGGCGAATGTGGTCCCAATATACAAAACGGGCGACAGGCAAGAGGCACTGAACTACAGGCCAGTGTCCTTGACTTGTATACCACGCAAAGTGTTGGAGAAGATCGTGAGAAAAAAACTGGTAATACATCTGGAGAGAAGGGACTTCGTGACTAATCGCCAACATGGGTTCAGGGAGGGTAAATCTTGCCTTACAGGCTTGATAGAATTCTACGATCAAGTAACAAAGATTAAGCAAGAAAGAGAGGGCTGGGCGGACTGCATTTTCTTGGATTGTCGGAAAGCCTTTGACACAGTACCGCATAAGAGGCTGGTACATAAGCTGGAGAGACAGGCAGGTGTAGCTGGTAAGGTGCTCCAGTGGATAAGGGAGTATCTAAGCAATAGGAAGCAGAGAGTTACGGTGAGGGGTGAGACCTCCGATTGGCGTGAAGTCACCAGTGGAGTCCCACAGGGCTCTGTACTCGGTCCTATCTTGTTTCTGATATATGTAAATGATCTCCCGGAGGGTATCGATTCATTTCTCTCAATGTTTGCGGACGATGCTAAAACTATGAGAAGGATTAAAACAGAAGAGGACTGTTTGAGGCTTCAAGAAGACCTAGACAAGCTGAAGGAATGGTTGAACAAATGGTTGTTAGCGTTTAACGCAACCAAATGTAATGTAATGAAGATAGGTGTAGGGAGCAGGAGGCCAGATACAATGTATCATCTGGGAGAGGAAATTCTTCAGGAGTCAGAGAAGGAAAAAGACTTGGGGGTTGATATCACGCCAGACCTGTCTCCTGCAGCACATATCAAACGGATAACATCAGCGGCATATGCCAGGCTGGCCAACATACGAACGGCATTCAGAAACTTGTGTAAAGAATCATTCAGAACTTTGTATACCACATATGTCAGGCCAATCCTGGAGTATGCAGCCCCAGCATGGAGTCCATATCTAGTCAAGGATAAAACTAAACTGGAAAAGGTTCAAAGGTTTGCCACCAGACTAGTACCCGAGCTGAGAGGTATGAGCTACGAGGAGAGACTACGGGAATTAAACCTCACTTCGCTGGAAGACAGAAGAGTTAGGGGGGACATGATCACCACATTCAAGATTCTGAAGGGAATTGATAGGGTAGATAAAGACAGTCTATTTAACACAAGGGGAACACGCACAAGGGGACACAGGTGGAAACTGAGTGCCCAAATGAGCCACAGAGATATTAGAAAGAACTTTTTTTAGTGTCAGAGTGGTTGACAAATGGAATGCATTAGGAAGTGATGTGGTGGAGGCTGACTCCATACACAGTTTCAAGTGTAGATATGATAGAGCCCGATAGGCTCAGGAATCTGTACACCTGTTGATTGCCGGTTGAGAGGCGGGACCAAAGAGCCAGAGCTCAACCCCCGCAAACACAAATAGGTGAGTACAAATAGGTGAGTACACACACACACACACACACACACACACACACACACACACACACACACACGCAAGGAAGCAGTATACAAGTTTGTCCCAGTCCAAAATGAAAACAACGAAATGAAGATGAGAAACCCATGGTTTAATCAGAGTGGAGAAACTGTAGGAATAACAGGACGCTTGGGAGCATAGCAAGATACCAGAGTGTCAGGAATGACTATGTAAGGATGGGAAGAGAGGCAGAAAGACAATACGAAAATGACATCGCAAGAAAGGCAAAGACTCAACCTAAATTGCTGCACAGCCAAATCAGGAGAAAAACAACAGTAAAGGAACAGGTAATGAAATTAAGGAAAGGGGCAGAAGGATTCACTGCAAACAACAAGGAAGTGTATGAGGAACTGAATAAGAAATTCCAGGAGGTCTTCACCTTAGAGCAAGGAGAGATTCCGGAGATAAGAGAGGGAATAATTAACCAGGAACCACTAGAAGAGTTCTAGATTACCAGTGGGGAAGTAAGGAAGTGTTTACTAGAGTTGGATGTGACAAAGGCAATAGGCCCAGATGGAATCTCCCCTTGGATACTAAAGGAAGGAGCAGAAGCACTGTGCTTGCAACTCTCCATTGTGTATAACAAATCACTGGCAACAGAGGAACTGCCAGAAATTTGGAAAACAGCTAATGTAGTCCCGATATACAAGAAGGGGGGATAGACAGGAGGCACTGAACTACAGGCCAGTGTCCCTAACCTGCATACAATGCAAGCTGATGGAGAAGATTGTGCAAAGAAAGCTAGTGGAACATATGGGGCGAAGGAACTTTGTAACAGAGCATCAACATGGGTTCAGGGATGGCAAGTCCTGCCTCACAGGGTTAATTGAATTCTATGACCAGGCAACAAAAATCAGGCAAGAAAGAGAGGGGTGGGCAGACTGCATATTTTTGGATTGCCAGAAAACCTTTGATACAGTACCACACAAGAGGCTAATGAAAAAGCCGGAGATGCAGGCTGTAGTGAATGGGAAGGTACTCCATTGGATAAAGGAGTACCTAAGAAACAGAAGACAACGAGTCACTGTGAGGGGTGAGGTCTCAGATTGGCGAGACGTCACAAGTGGAGTCCCGCAGGGGTCAGTTCTGTAACCTATACTGTTTCTGATATATGTAAATGATCTCACAAAGGGTATAGACTCGTTTCTCTTAATGTTTGCTGATGATGGAAAAATTATGAGGAGGATCGAAAAAAAACGAGGGTAGTAGAAGGCTACAAGATGACCTAGACAGACTGAATGAATAGTCCAACAAATGGTTACTAAAGTCCAACCCGAGTAAATGCAAAGTAATGAAACTAGGCGGTGGAAACAGGAGGCCAGACACAGGATACAGAATAGGAGATGAGGTACTTCATGAAACGGACAGAGAGAAAGATCTAGGAGTTGATATCACACCAAACCTGTCTCCTGAAGCCTACATAAAATGAATTACGTCTGCTGTCTGCCGAATTACAGTTTCGATCAATTTGTTGACCTTTGCTTTCAATTCGGCTGTAGTGTCCTTCGTTACCCTTTGGAATTTAGTTTAGATATACGTCATTCTTAAAAAAGACGAATATCTGGCGAAAATAAACCTCTTTCTCTCTGACCAAACTAAATTCCAAAGGGTAACGAAGGACACTACAGCCGAATTGAAGGCAAAGGTCAACAAATTGAACGAAACTGTGAACACCAAGAAATCCGGACTCCACCTGCCAAAGATTATACTAATATATATGCGAACAAGCCTGAATGGTCCCCAGGACAATATGCAACTGAAAACTCAAACCCCAGAAGTGACTCGAACCCATACTCCCAGGAGCAACGCAACTGGTATGTACAAGACGCCTTAATCCACTTGACCATCACGACCGGACATAATGAGGTGATAGCCGAGGCTATTTGAACCACCCCACCGCCGGCACTCGGATAGTAATCTTGGGCATAGCATTTTACCAAATCACCTCATTCTTTGGGGCACACGTGAGGAACACAAATGCGAACAAGCCTGAATGGTCCCCAGGACAATATGCAACTGAAAACTCACACCCCAGAAGTGACTCGAACCCATATTCCCAGGAGCAACGCAACTGGTATGTACAAGACGCCTTAATCCACTTGACCATCACGACCGGACATAATGAGGTGATAGCCGAGGCTATTTGAACCACCCCACCGCCGGCACTCGGATAGTAATCTTGGGCATAGCATTTTACCAAATCACCTCATTCTTTGGGGCACACGTGAGGAACACAAATGCGAACAAGCCTGAATGGTCCCCAGGACAATATGCAACTGAAAACTCACACCCCAGAAGTGACTCGAACCCATACTCCCAGGAGCAACGCAACTGGTATGTACAAGACGCCTTAATCCACTTGACCATCACGACCGACATAATGAGGTGATAGCCGAGGCTATTTGAACCACCCCACCGCCGGCACTCGGATAGTAATCTTGGGCATAGCATTTTACCAAATCACCTCATTCTTTGGGGCACACGTGAGGAACACAAATGCGAACAAGCCTGAATGGTCCCCAGGACAATATGCAACTGAAAACTCACGTGTGCCCCAAAGAATGAGGTGATTTGGTAAAATGCTATGCCCAAGATTACTATCCGAGTGCCGGCGGTGGGGTGGTTCAAATAGCCTCGGCTATCACCTCATTATGTCCGGTAGTGATGGTCAAGTGGATTAAGGCGTCTTGTACATACCAGTTGCGTTGCTCCTGGGAGTATGGGTTCGAGTCACTTCTGGGGGGTGAGTTTTCAGTTACTAATATATATATATATATATATATATATATATATATATATATATATATATATATATATATATATATATATATATATATATATATATATATATATATATATATATATATATATAAGAAGCTAAATTGGGTTTATGAACGTACATAGCATTGATATTTTTACATTCTTGTAAAGCCACAAAAACGCATAGCGTTTCGGCCAGAATGTAGGATGACAGTTAATTCCCAGTGTTAGGAATCTTGCTTATTAAAAAATCTTGGAAAAACTTGACGTACATTCTCTTCGGATGTGTAGGACAAGGGAAGATATGATCGATATTTCTAAGTGGATGAATGAATTTTATAATATATAAAATAAATAATGTCCTCAAATTGTCAGATCAGGTCAGAGCTTATAACAATGGCCATATATTAGATCAATTCCAGTTTAAAAGATATAGGGAAATATTTATTTTACAAGAATTGTAGATGAATAAAATATTTTTTTTTTTGCCAGCATGACTGAGGCTAATAAGTTGGATTTAAATGAAAAAATGCGAGTGAAAATAGTCTGCACTGTATTTATCAGTAGGTCTACTGCAGCGTTCCTTACTTATGATGAGGTCCCAACCCAACCCAATATGATCCCAACCTCAGTATCAGGATATTAGGCACTATGCTTTAGAGTTATCATCTCTGTATTAACAAAAATGCACTTTAGTCTTTCTGGAAAACTAGATTTCTAATTTACATATTCAACTCTATCTGGTTTCTGTATTCTCAATGTGTAGCGCTTTTATACTGGATTTCAGAGTTTTTGTTTCATTTGCTTTGCAATGTGTGTGTGTAATTATGTAAATTCAATTATTTATATTATATTATGATATAAATATGTGTAAACATAGCCACTCTACATATATAAATAATTTAATGCATGCGTGAGGTAGGTTGGTTTTAGCTGGAAAGTGTGAATCGATATAGTTTGAGAACTATATATAGTGGTCAGAAGAACTTCATTTTAATTTCATTTGAATTTCATGGTGTTGATAGGTATAAAACTGGGGTGTAATTTTTTTAGTTCTTTTGGTTAAAGCGAGTTGACAAATCAAGTATAAATAGTGGAAGCTTATACAGGTGTTTACCACGAACACGTAATAACGAGAATACACGAAAGATAAACAAACTCTTTGCCAGACTTGAGCCTTTATTGATCAAATAATTACAGTACAGTTACATCCTGTAACAAGAACAAAAGTCATATAATATTCAATACATAAATACATTCCAAGCACTGTCCATTCACTACAACAAAAAGCAAACGGCATATGACCAAAGCTAGGACAACAGAGATCAAAGGAGTACATTGCACCAACCTGCATTCATGCGCGATACAGCTGATCTCCCGGTCACCAAAACATCAACAGTCAAGCAAGCATCCATTGGGTACAAAAACAGCTCCACCCCGTTACGATATATGCAACATTTTTACTACAACACGCATTTTCAGACTCACATTCTTGAACACTTCCTCACTTCTTCACAGAAATAATCGATGCCCAATCGTGCTCCGCCACCGCTCCTTATCTTGCCGGGGCTCAGGTTGTCCAGAACTTCACCTGGAACTCCAATACCGTTTATGGCGTGTACTACGAATGTAACGATGGCCTGCAGATGATGTCCGGCTACCCTGGCCGGCTGACTCAGTGTGTGGGCGGCCGGTGGACGGGCATCTTCGACGTCTGTATTGAAGGTAAAGCATTAGCTACTCTCTGGGCGGGAAGTGCAGGTTCAGATGCAAAGGTTTTCTTGAGACTTCGGTGTAATTTGATTTGATTCGTTCTTATAATTAGAAAAAATAATCTAACAGGAAATGTTATACTGCAGAACAAAAAAGTTTACTACAGACGCATCAAACCTGAAAGTCAATATGATTAATATTCTACTACTGACAAAGATTATAATAATAATAATAATAATAATACAAGTAGTTACGTCCGAGAGCATCCCAAACGCTGCCTTAATCGACTGAGCTACGACATGGTTTTACCATGTCGTAGCTCAATCGATTAAAGCAGCGTCTGGGATGCTCTCGGACGTAGGTTCGAATCCTCGTCACGGCCTTTGTGGATTTGTTTCATTTAATACAAGTAGTAATTATTATTTATCATTAGATACCCAATCCACAAATTTGAAAGTAAAGGTATTAACCTTTCGGTTCGTTCTGGATCATTATTAATTTTTGTTAAATACTTATCGTAATTTGAATAAAAAATAATAATTATAAAATAAAAACATGTATTTTGTTTGCGTGTGGTGCAGCATATTGCCCACAGCGGGACTGTTGTGCCGTTGCTGCCCTCAACTACACCAACAACGATGGTACGCAGTACACGGTGGCTCCCTCTGCATACAGGGATAACAACACTATTCAGGTAAGTGTACATGCAATTTGTAATGTCATCTACTGAAGGGAAGGGAACTATCAGGGGAAAGCCCCAAGCCATTACGACTAAATAGCACTCGGAAGGGGTCAGGATAGGGATTTTGGGATGGGACGGAGGGAAGGAATGGTGCCCAACCACTTGGAAGGGCGGGAATTGAACGCCGACCTGCATGAAGCGAGACCGTCGCCCTACCATCCAGCCCAAGTGGTTGAGCTGTCCACTTGGGCTGGACGTCTACTGAAATACCAACACTCTTAAGTCCTCGCTGCAAACTGTATATTAATACTGATGAAGGGGGGATCTGACCGGAACTATGAGAGTTGTTGTAGGGTATTCATAATTTATTATCCTGATACATGTGAAAGGTGCTGCAACTAGGCCAAGTTTCAGCATCTCAGCCTAAATAGAAGAGAAAAAAAAAATTAAACAATTTTTCAACAATGTTCAATTGCTTTCACAGCCCACAATTGTGAACCAAAATCATTTCTACGACACTCAGCTATGACCTGACTATATAACAAAGATTTGCACCAAGGATTTTTATCCCAGATGTATTTAGTGCAATAATACAGATTTGTTAAATTTCCCAAAAACGTATGCAACAAAATGAAGTTTATCATTATTTATAAAATCAATAAATCTACGTAGATAAGAAAAGCTACATGTGTTTTTAGAGACATAAACTCTACATATAATGTGCAAGTTTCATGTAAATTGAATAATAAATAAAGGCTGTGAAGGCAGATCTAGTTGTAAAAGTTGGAGTGGCGTAGCGCCGCGACAAGTTACTCTACTCGCGGTCACGATCTTCACTCGTGACAATGCGTGATTTACGCATTGCGGCCAGCTCGTACCTTCTATGGAGAGCTCGCATGCATCTAGCTTTCAATGCTTTTGTCTTGTTCGTTTGGTAAGTCATATTGCAGTACAAATAGCAAAAATAGCATGAGTTCTGGGAGATATTGTGAGAGCGCGTCAGCGATACATCCACTTCCTAAGGGACACACACAGTGACTGAGGGGCTAAGCCACGAACCCCACCCTCACTCACACGAGACTGTTGCCAATGAGTGAGTTTATATTCATTTTATGCATAACATGTTATTTTCAACGCTATTACGAAATATTAGACTTCTACAACGTAAGATACAATACTCCGCAGCGCACCCACGCCGCGAGGACCAGATTCACGAAAGTTGCAGCGGGAAATTTGACTCTAATTACGTTATTTTTCAAGATAACATAAAACGGTTTGCACCACAGTGTTGCCAGAACGTTGTAGTATTTTTCGTAATATAAATATTCTATTTTTCTTCGGATTTTCCGGCTATGGCCCCTGAAGGATGTATTTGTAGTTCCGGCAGTGCTACTCAATACTAATGAAGGATGTAACTATATCCACAGTGCTTCTCACTATTGATGAAGGATGTAACTATACCTACAGTGCTTCTCACTATTGATGAAGGATGTAACTCTACCTACAGTGCTTCTCACTATTAATGTGGGATGTAACTATACTTACAGTGCTTCTCGCTATTGATGTAGGATGTAAGTATACCTACAGTGCTTCTCACTATTAATGTGGGATGTAACTATACTTACAGTGCTTTCGCTATTAATGTAGGATGTAACTATACCTATAGTGCTTCTCACTATTGATGAAGGATGTAACTATACTTACAGGAGCCGGTCGGCCGAGCGGACAGCACACTGGACTTGTGATCCTGTGGTCCTGTGGTCCTAGGTTCGATCCCAGGCGCCGGCGAGAAACATTGGGCAGAGTTTCTTTCACCCTATGCTCCTGTTACCTAGCAGTAAAATAGGTACCTGGGTGTTAGTCAGCTGTCACGGGCTGCTTCCTGGGGGTGGAGGCCTGGTCGAGGACCGGGCCGCGGGGACACTAAAGCCCCGAAATCATCTCAAGATAACAGTGCTTCTCACTATTAATGTAGGATGTAACTATGCTTACAGTGCTTCTCACTATTGATGAAGGATGTAACTATACCTACAGTGCTTCTTACTATTGATGAAGGATGTAACTCTACCTACAGTGCTTCTTACTATTGATGAAGGATGTAACTATACTTACAGTGCTTCTCACTATTGATGTAGGATGTAACTATACTTACAGTGCTTCTCATTATTAATGTGGGATGTAACTATACCTACAGTGCTTCTCACTATTGATGTAGGATGTAACTATACCTACAGTGCTTCTCACTATTAATGTAGGATGTAACTATACTTACAGTGCTTCTCACTATTAATGTAGGTGTAACTATACTTACAGTGCTTCTCACTATTGATGTAGGATGTAACTATACCTACAGTGCTTCTCACTATTAATGTAGGATGTAACTATACCTACAGTGCTTCTCACTATTTATGTAGGATGTAACTATACCTACAGTGCTTCTCACTATTAATGTAGGATGCAACTATACCTACAGTGCTTCTCACTATTAATGTAGGGTGTAACTATACCTACAGTGCTTCTCACTATTAATGTAGGATGTAACTATGCCTACAGTGCTTCTCACTATTAACGTAGGATGTAACTATACCTACAGTGCTGCAAGTTTCAAATAAGTCTCTGTTAAGTCTCTAGATCTGAAAATAAAGTATTGAACATTCACAAGAAATTATATACTCAGTATTTAAAAGTGCTTATTACTCAGCCTTAACAGCAAAAATATAATATAAAAGTACCTGATCCTAATGGAAATTTCATCGATCACTTGCATCATAATGTGTTAAGCTAGGTAAAACTATATATTGCTGGAAATTACTTACAACGTATTAAAACTCAGAAAGGTCTCAATTTACTCTGTATAAAACCCGTCATCATTGTCTATTCAGTATATGTTGAACACATTTGTTCATGGATTTTCACGCTTATTTGTTTAATATTTTGATAGACGGTAACTTCTAGAAGAAGGGTAAGGTGAAAGGTAAGGAAGGGAAGAGGTAAGAATAAGAGGAAGGGAAGAAAAAGGGTAGGCTTTTGTCAGGTCGCATGTGTTAAGAAGGTTAGTACGTATTTTGAAAGGGAAGAGTCAACAGCAGCAATGCCAGGACTAAGGTTCATGTTGGGTATGTTGTGTATCAGAGCTTCTTGAATATTTATAAATAATAAATAAAAATATAAACCAGACGGATGGAGGGAATTATCAAGGGAAAGCGCCAAGCCATTACGACTATATAGACTGACTAGACGGAGTCTGTGAAGAGTAGAGGGTTTTTTATTGTTGCCGCCGGAGGCGGCTAGTATATTGTGCACCCCATACTCATCCTGTGAGCGGTAGCGCAAAAAGCATTACAGAGGGCACAAAAGGTATTTATCAGACCTCATCTTAGATTATTACATAAACAATTATATCTATCCTTCACACCCTATACTTACTATGTCACACCATATTGTTACAATGTTCTATTTCAAGAGCTATATATATACAGTAAGTCATTATACATTGATGGTAGGTCTTATCGCTAACACAGAATTGTTTGATCAATTGAGATAATACAGAGTCATTGGGGTGCTGCTGTTTATTATTAATCGTCACAATACACAACTTGTTTCTTAATCTCTTATGTCGTTTATCTACTGAAAGCGAAATATGGATACAGTGCAAGAATTTCGAGTATTTTATCCTTGGTAATAAGATGGGTTGCCATATCACACAGCGTGAGCTCAGATTTATCTATAAAGGCTCAATTTTACTACAATCCAAGATATAATGTTCGAGTGTATGTCCCTGTCTTTGTCCACACACACATTTTACACTTTACTTTATCTAGATCCCTATATAATCCGTACTGCCAGAGATACTTGTAGCCAAGTACTAACCTAATTGTGCTTGCGGGGGTTGAGCTCCGGCTATTTGGTCCCACCTCTCAAACGTCAATCAACTGATGTACAGATTCCTGAGTCTACTGGGCTCTGTCATATCTACATTTGAAACTGTGTATGGAGTCAGCCTCCACCACATCACTTCCTAGTGCATTCCATTTATTAACTTCTCTGACACTGAAAAAGTTCTTTCTAATGTCTCTGTGGCTCATTTGGGTACTCAGTTTCCACCTGTGTCCCCTTGTGCGTGTGCCACCCTTGTTAAATAATCCATCTTTGTCCACCCTGTCCATTCCCCTGAGAATTTTGTATGTGGTGATCATGTCCCCCCCTAGCTCTTCTGTCTTCCAGCGACGTGAGGTGCAGTTCACGTAGTCTGCCCTCATAACTTATGCCTCTTAGTTCGGAGACTAGCCTAGTGGCATACCTCTGAACTTTTTCCAGCTTCGTCTTGTGCTTGACTAGATACGGGCTCCACGCTGGGGCTGCATACTCCAGGATTGGTGTTACGTATGTGGTATACAAGGTTCTGAAGGATTCCTTACACAAGTTTCTGAAAGCAGTTCTGATGTTAGCCAGCTTCGCATAGGCCGCTGATATTATTATTTTGATGTGGGCTTCGAGAGACAGGTTTGGCATGATATCAACTCCCAGATCTTTCTCTCTATCCGTTTCGTGAAGGACTTCATCTCCCATTCGGTATCCAGTGATTGGCCCCCTAGTTCCTCCTCCTAGTTTCATTACCTTACATTTACTGGGGTTGAACTTTAGTAGCCATTTGTCGGACCATTCATTCAGTTTGTCTAGGTCATCTTGTAGCCTCATACTATCCTCCTCTGTCCTGATCCTTCTCATAATTTTTGCATTATCAGCAAACATTGAGAGGAACGAGTCAATTCCTTCTGGTAGATCATTTACGTATATCAGAAACAGTATAGGTCCAAGGACTGATCCCTGTGGGACTCCACTGGTGACTCCCCGCCACTCCGAGATCTCACCCTTCACGGTGACTCGCTGTGTCCTGTTGCTCTTATCCAGTGGAGTACCTTCCCTTTCACTCCTGCCTGCATCTCCAGTTTGTGCACTAGTAGTTTTTTATGTGGTACTGTGTCAAAAGATTTCTGGCAGTTTAGAAATATGCAGTCTGCCCAGCCCTCTCTCTCTTGCTTGATTTTTGTTGCCTGGTCATAGAACTCATCCTGTTAGGCATGATTTGCCATCTCTGAACCCATGCTGCTGTTGTGTCACAAAGTTCTTCCGCTCCAAATGTCCCACTAGCTTTTTTCGCACAATATTTTCCATCATCTTGCAAGGAATGCAAGTTAGGGACACTGGCCAGTAGTTCAGTGCCTCCTGCCTATCACCCTTCTTGTATATTGGGACTACGTGGCCGTCTTCCAAATTTTTGGCAGTTCACTTGTTACCAGTGACTTGTTGTACACAATGGAGAGTGGTAGGCACAGACCTTTTGCTCACTCCTTTAGAATCCATGGTGATATTCCATCCGGGCTTATAGCCTTTGTCACGTCCAAATCTAGCAGATGCTTCCTCACCTCCCCACTGGTAATCACAAACTCCTCTAGTGGTGCCTGGTTTGATGTTCCCTCCCTTATATCTGGAACAAGAGTATGACAGCTCTGGCAGCTCAGTACCTTGCTCTGAGGTGAAGATTTCCTGGAATTTCTTATTGAGTTCCTCACCCACTTCCTTGTCGTTTGTAGTAAATCTTTCTGCCCCTATCCCCAGTTTCATTACCTGTTCCTTCACTGTTGTTTTCCTCCTTATGTGGCTATGCAACAGTTTGGGTTGAGTCTTTGCCTAGCTCGCTATGTCATTTTTATATTGCCTCTCTACCTCTCTTCTCACCCTGACGTATTTATTCCTGGCGCTCTGGTATCTTTCTCTCCTCTCTAGTGTTCTGTTGTTTCATAGTTTCTCCACGCCCCTTTACTTAGCTGCTTTGCTAGCTTGCAACTCTGATTAAACCATGGGTTTCTCATCTCCATTTCATTTTTTTCATTTTGGACTGGGACGAACTTGTCTGCTGCCTCCATACACTTCTGTGCGATGTAGTCCATCATGTCTTGAACCGTCTTTCCTTTGAGCTCTTTTTTCCAAGCTATTTCGGTTAGGAATTTTCTCATCTCCTCATAGTTTCCCTTCCGGAATGCCAGCCTCTTGCTTCCTGGTCCCTTCCTTGAGTACATTAACCCTTCTTCTACCAGATATTCAAACAACAGTACACTGTGATCACTCATACCCACCGGGGCTTCATGACCGATTTCCCTTATGTCTGAATCGTTCAGAGTGAACACTAGGTCGAGTCTTGCTGGTTCATCATTGCCTCTCATTCTCGTGGGACCCTTGACATGGTGACTTAAAAAGTTTCTAGTCGTCACCTCCAGCAGTTTCGCTCTCCATGTTTCCTCACCTTTATGTGGTTCCCTGTTTTCCCAGTCTATCCATCCCTGATTAAGGTCCCCCATGATGAGCAGATGGGATCGATTTCTACAGGCAGCAGCGGCTGCTCTCTCAATGATAATGTTAACTGCCATGTTGTTTCTGTCATACTCTTGCCTGGGTCTTCTTTCATTTGGTGGTGGGTTATTTATCACTGCTACTACTACTCTTGGTCCTCTCATCGTCATGGTGCCTGTTATGGAGTCTCTGAACCCTTTGCAGCCCGGAATAACCATCTCCTCGAAACTCTATTCCTTTCTCAACAGTAGAGTCACTCTGCCTCCTCCCCTTCCTTCCCTCTCTTTCCTTATTACAGTGTAGTCCTGGGGAAACACCGCATTCGTTATGGGAAGGACTTCACTGAGTCCTCTCTTCTTCTGAGAGAGGACTTCACTGAGCGTTCACTGAGAGTTTTGTTTCTGTGAGTCTATTTACATCTGGGTTTACTTCTTGTGTTCTTTCCCTAAGTTCACTAGCCTTGTTTGTTATCCCATCTATGTTCGAGTACATGACCTTGAAGCTGACTCTCTTCTGTCCATTCTCAGTTTTTGTTGATTCCACTGGTGGCAAGGGATGTCTGGGATAGGTGAGCCTAGGAAGGAGGACCTGGGGGGTCTGGGGTGTGAGGGGACTGGGAGGATCTGGAACAGGGGGGGCTAGGGGGAGTCTGGCGTGATGCGGCTGAGGGGGTCCGGGGTTGGGGGTTAGTTGAGGCATGGGATGGGGGAGTTGGAGGGGCATGTGGAGGGAGGTCACGGGTTGTGGTATGCAGGGTAGACTAGGCAGGGCTGACAGGGAGATCAGGGGTTGGGGAGGAGAGGGGAGCCTGGGGAGGGGGGGAGGCAGGGAGGGAGGGGCGTGGGGTACGGAGAAGAGCTTAGGGTGGGAAAACTGGGAAGGGCTCAGGCTGGAGAAACAGGGCATGGGGGTGCAGGAACAGTAAAGATCTAGGGTAGGGGTTGGGGAAGAAAAAGGGCATGGGGGAACATGGAACAATAAACATGAACTGTTTATTGCTCGTAGTGAGGAAAGGGAATCGGAAATAATTAAGCTGTCTTCTTCAGTGTTGTCAATAATTTCGAGTGCTAACAGTATTGCTACCAAGCTCGTATTGTGGATACCCAATTACTAATTCTTATATTCCCTTGAATTGTGCTACCATCGGGCTGATGAGCAATAACAGCAATTCCTGCACTCTCTGTGGCTGTATTGAGTGATCCGTCAGTGTATATGGTCTGTGCGATGTTGTTTTCAGTTTGTGTATTATGAATGTGTTCTATGGTGCTTAATTTATCAAGCAAGCTGAGCATGAGGGTTGTTTGTGATTAGTTTCTTGGTGGGGTATGCAGGGGTCAGGATGTTAAAAGGTACTATCTGCCAGGTTATCTTGAGGTTATCTTGACATGATTTCGGGGCTTTAGTGTCTCCGTGGCCTGGTTCTCGACCAGGCCACCACCCCCAGGAAGCATTCCGTGACAGCTGACTAACACCCAGGTACCTATTTTACTGCTAGGTAACAGGGGCATAGGGTGAAAGAAACTCTGCCCGTTGTTTCTCACCGGCGCCCGGGATCGAACCCGGGACTACAGGATCACAAGTCCAGCGTGCTGTCCGCTCGGCCGTTCGGCCAGGGTGGAAGGAAGTGCTGTACTCTTTCATCTGTATATACATCGTGTAGTCCCATCATTTTAATATGAGTGGCTGTTCTTTGAATCCATTTAGATTCGCTGGTTCCATTACGTATGTGTTCTAACAATTCGTCTGACACAATGTTAATTTTTGTAATCACGCAGAAGCTTTAGTCCCATCATAAGATTACTTTCAAATATTCTATCTTGAATGCTAAGTATATTAAGTTCTTTTCGCATATTGAGAACTTTGGTAGTTATAGGAGAGCCAAGTATAATTCTGAGTGCATCGTTTTGCATTTGTTCCAGTCTATTAATACTTTTGCCATTTTGCAGGACTAAAGCTGGTGCATGACAGTCTATCAGAGACCTTATATATGCTAAGTACATAAGTTTTGCTATTCTCATATTTACACCGAATTTGGGGCTGTACCCCACTGCAGTTCTGAGAGCTTTGAGTCTGTCTCTACATTGTTGATGTAACTTATTGACTGCAGTTAAGGTACAACGGACAGACACACCAAGGTATTTGAAAGAAGAAACATAGTCTATTGGTATGTTATCTCTCTTAAGTTTTCGTGGTCCACTTTTGCGGTGGCCAATTTGTCTGTTAAATACCTTAGTTTTAGCACTGTTAATTACAAGACTAAGGCTCTCACAAACTGTATGTATACAATTTAAGATTGTTTGCATTTTGCGGTGAGTTTTAGTATGTACAAGGATGTCATCGGCATAGCTGATAGTGATGTTTGTCGGACTGTTGGGATTGATTTTAGTAAGGCATTAATTAGAACATTAAACAAGGTAGGACTTAGTACTCCTCCTTGTGGGGTAGAGGCAGAAAAGATAACCGCTGAATTGTTATTGTTGCCTTACCATTCATCTGGGCACTAGAAGACTCGAACCCGGGACCCCACGGGTGTGAGGCCAAACCTCGCACGCGTGGGTTTCAGTTTTTTGACGACCGAGCTGCTAATCTTGTACAATAAAGTTTAACTTTGTATTATGTATACTCAAAAGTTTATCAATGTGGGATTACGTGATATACTTAAAGTTCTTTCATATATAATATTTTGTGTATAACATGAAATTGTAAAGTTTTGTTTCATAATTTATAAATATTCTCAATAATTAAAAAATCAACGCTGTTACATACTTACTTATTATATAGCTAATAAAATGCGAAGCTCACATATTTAATTTTTTATTGTAATTGTTGGTTTCATATTAATATGAAGTTAGTCATGGACGAACACTTCTCTGTAAATTACCAATGACCATTTGTACATCAACCTCCGAGTTTATGCCTAATACAGACTAGAGGAACACCTGGTGACCAAACCAATGTTAAAACTACAAACAGTAGACTAAGGGCGCCTCGCTGTTGTCTCCATCAGGTGACATGTGACTTGGGCAGCACAGTCCGGGACAAGGAAGGAGGGTGGACACTGGTACTGAACCACTCCACGGCGGATACCACGACCCTTCACATTAACCAGAGCGGATATATCCAAGACGTCGGGGATCCCCAGAGCACCTCTTACTTCATCGGTAGGTATTTTTTTTTCACTTGCTCACACCTATAGTACATAAGGAGGAAGCGAGGGGAACTGTGGCCTCGGGAGTTGATGGAAGACATAGCTTGATACCTGCTTGATGGTTCTTGGAATTCTTCCACTCCCCGGCCCGAGGCTAGGCTTGACTTGTGAGCCCTTGGTCCAACAGGCTGTTGATTGGAGCGGCCCGCAGGCCCAGATATCCACCATAGCCCTGGTTTGTCCGGCACTCCTTGAAGATAATTATCTAGTTTTCTCTTGAAGATGTTCACGGTTGTTCCGGCAGTATTTCTTATACTCGCTGGGAGGATGTTTAACAACCATGGACCTCTGATGTTATTCAGTGTTCTCTGATTGTGCCTATGGCATCCTAAAGGTCCTAAATTTTACCTTATCTGAGTACCTGGAAATTATCACTGTTAAACATTGTTATTTTCAGCTGCCCAATCGAAAACTTTATTAATATCTGCTTGTAGTTTTTCAATGTCTTCAGCAGAGATAATTTCCATGCTGATTTTTGTGTCATCAGCAAAGGATGATACGAAGCTGTGACTTGTATTTTTGTCTAAATCTGATGTGAGAATAAGGAAAATCTGTGGTGCAAGGACTGTACCCTAAGGTTCAGAGCTTTTAACTGTGCTTGGACTCGATTTGATATGATTGACTGTTTACTTTTTGTGTTCTGTTCGACAGAAAATTGAATATCCACCGTCCTACTTTACCAGTTATTCCCATTGACCTCATTTTGTGTGCTATCGCTTCATGGTCACATTTGTCGAATGCCTTTGCGAAGTCCGTGTATATCACATCTGCATTCTGTTGTTCTTCTAATGCCTCAGTGATTTTGTCGTAATGGTCAAGTAGGTGTGAGAGGCATAATCTTCCCTCCTTAAATCCATGTTTGCCTGGGTTGTGGAGGTCATTGGTCTCCATGAAACTGGTAACTTGACTCCTGATCACTCTCCCAAATACTTTTATTATGTGGGACGTTAGTGCAACCGGCCTATAATTCTTTGCCAATGATTTGCACCCCCCTTTGTGTAGAGAGGCTGTCTGCTTATTTAAGCTAATGTGGCAACTCCCCCATGTCCAAGCTTTTCTTCCATACAGAAAATGCCTCTGCTACTGGCACTTCGTATTTCTTTATAAGTATTGAATTCCATGAGTGTAGACCTGGGGCTGAATGCAAGGGCATGATGTTTTTTTCTCTCCAGAATTTCTGTTTCAAAATCTGCCACGCTCGTGTTGATATCAGTTATATTTACAGGGTTTTGAATATCACGCATAAAGAATTTGTCTGGATCTTCCACTTTCATGCTATTTAGTGGAGTGCTAAAAATGTCCTCATACTGCTTTTTTATGATTCACTAATTTCTTTGTCATCCTCAGTGTATGAACTTCACTGGTACGAATTGGTCCAATGCTTGCAGTGGTGTTTGCTTTTGATCTTGCATATGTGAAAAAATGTTTTGAGTTTTTCTTTATTTCTTGAATTGCTTTCTGTTCTAGTTGCCTTTCTTCAATCTGATATGAATGCTTCAGTTTCAGCTCGGTTTCTTCAATCTCTGTGTTTAAATTATTCTTTCTTTGTAGGGAAAGTCGTTTATGCTTAAGCCTTCAGTTATTTTTCCTTCTTTTGTAGTGTCGTCTGCGTTCTCTTTCTACGTTTGATCTCTTTTTGGCTTTCCTCAAAGGATCATGTTTCAGATAGACTTTATATGCTTCAGAAGTCAGTTTTTATATTCCTTGAGTAGGATTTTTAGTACTTAGAACAGTTTCTAATTGAATGTTTGTAAGTTTCCAGTTTATTTTCTCCCAGTCTATCCTTTTATTATTAATATTGAATTTACTGAATAAACCCTCTCACTTGATCATTGTTTTAGGTCTATTCTGAGTATTGATGATAGTTTGCACTTCAATGAGCTTGTGATCTGAGTATGTGGTATCTGAGATCGTAATGTCCCTGATTATGTTTTCATTGTTTGTAAAGACCAGATCTAGAATATTTTCGTTCCTAGTTGGCTCTGATATCTGCTGGTTGAGTGAACATATGTCACAGAATCTAAGTAATTTTCTAATCTGTGGTTGGATATGTCCCGATAGATTTCCTTGAATAATATCATTGTTTGCTATTCTCCACCTTATACTAGGCAGGTTGAAGTCACTTAAGACGATAATATCATATCAAGTATTGGGTTTGCCAAATTCTAAAGGTTGTTCTCTATTTTGTTTATCTGTTCTGTGAATTCCTCAGCCGTTGCATTTGGCGGTTTGTATATTAGAATAATAATTAAGTTTATTTTCTCTATTTTTACTCCTAATACCTCTATCACCTCATTTGTCACTCTACCACCTTATATGTAGAGTTAAGGAGCTCCGAGCTCCTATCAACAACACTATCAACTCTGACTACATCAGAATAGAAATATCGAATTTTGTACTAAAATTTTAATAAGGCTTCACCCACAGTGGAATGCTTTGGCACTCCTGGAATTTCAAGGTGCCACTGAGACAACCTACTTACATATTTTCCAATATTTGTGATTTATAGATCTTCCATCGAGCGGAGCAACGAAGTGTTCACCGTCATTATACTTAATAGAGACACGTTGCAAAACATTTCTGTTCTGATACAAAAACTGAGGAGACTACCTACATGTTTACTGTCAGTTGATTTCGAGGATCAACGTCGCCGCGGCCCGGTCTGTGTTGGAAATTTCCAACACTAATACAATCCTATTGTATTATAATAAATCAGTATTATTATATACTAACTACAGTAGTCACTAAACTTACTAAAAGTAAGTTTCACATAAACTAACCATTATATCTACATATGGATGCTGGAATTCTTACGAAACCCAGCACCAGTATTGCGTCAGATTATATCTAGTTAAACACATTTATTGCCAGTGTGCTAGAGAATTGAATGTGGTTCTCTAAAATCATCAGTATTTCGTGTGATAATTATTTACGGATAACATAACTCCCAAATAATTCTAAATCGAGAGTTTTTACTTTCAATTGTTATCAAGTAATAGTTTTTCTGTCACGCGTGAATGCCATGGAGAAAACTAAAATCATCTCCCTTTCTCGTTTACCACCATAAGACGGGAAAGCAATAATATTTAAATCCCTAGAATCACAACCCAGTCTTTATTAAAGTATTTCAACCACAATTGCGCGAAGTATTATTCGTGATAAATAATTTCTGTGGTGAATGCAGGACGTGGGTTGAGGGAGGACACGCCATTGTGTGTGTGGCGGTGGCTCGTGTTGCGGAGTGAGCAGCGAGCGCGCGTACTTGGACAGGAAAGTCGTGGTGTCAGAGTTTGAGACACATGGCGTTGGGATTATCGGCAAGAATTACACTGATACCCAGCTTATAACGAACAATTATTCTTCCACGTGATCCATAGTGCTCAGTCAAATAATAACGCGTCGAGAATCAAGCCAAACTCTCAACCACGTGTGCAACATCGTGGAAGTTTGAGACTGAGACGCGATATCGGCAGACTTCAGCATACACAGCGCTCATGCTAAGTATATATTTCTTTCTTGATGCATCATTAGAGATTGTATATTTCGTGGGTAGCCTAGTTCAATGCTACGTAATATCCATTAAATTACAGCTCGTATGTGAGGAGTCAACGAGCTGTTAACTACATTCGTGTTAGTCACCTCTAAGGGTTTCTGTGTGGAGATCCTGAGATCACGAGGACGAAGCACGAACGATATCATAGAAATCGTCTTAAAGCTAAGACTTTTTGTACACATTTAATTGCTCCATTTTATTATACATATCCATAATATTATCATATCGAGTACTTACCGTATGAACTGGAGATTGATGTGTTTACTGAGATGATTGCTCTTTAATTCTAACAATCATTAATATTCTCTACTTGAATTTACCTATTGATTCTATAATAATTTGGTCATAATATTCTTTATTCAACAATGAACTGCTGCACAAACCACACTAGTTCCTAGACGTATATGAAGTTCTAGCAATACCCCCCCCCCAATGTAGGTGTTTGAGGCTCTGACTTTAGTTAATTAATCATACAGTCAATTATTTATTTAAGTGATTGTTTTTTCTAATATTTATCCATAGACACTGGTTCTTCCTGGTGTTTCTAATGATCACTTTTTATTAGTTTCCCCTCTTTTCTCAAAAGTGGGTGGTCCTTCGTTATTAAATTAAATAATTAAATAATTGAGTCAAGCCCCAGATAGCCCATATTATGGTCCTTCGAACCGGATAAATATAAATATAAATATACTAATTAGTAATAACTAATCACCGTGTGAAGTAGTCTAGACTAACCACCTTAATTAATTGTGTCTACCGGCAGTGTAACACATAGGTTAGCCTAATTCACACCAATTCATTGCTACTTATACCTCATGTATAAGGTAGCACTCGTGGGGACACAGTCAATTACCCACAACACTTAGACCTATACCTCATACTGAGGTGAGAATCTTTAGGTCACCAGGAGCAACAGCTCGTAACTTCTATAACAATTCCACACTAACACGTGCGTTAGAGTGGCCTCACCATCTAACCATTATTTGTTTAGGTGGTAATGGCATCCAGCCTACTCGACATTCAGCTGAGGTAATTAATCACCTTAAAACCATAATTTCTTCATTTAAACTCATCAGCAATTCGGTAGTATTCACATTAGTGGAACCTCGCCAACTGAGTAATAATAATCGTTGGGGAGTAACCCCAGAATATTACCAAGGAGTTGCCAAATATATAAACTTTAGGCTGAAAAAACGAGTACGATTGGATGCCACTTATATTCAATTTACAGCCAGACCATACAGGCAAAACCTGGCAAGATATGGTGTACACCTGTCAGGTGAGTCTAGGTCACATGTAGTTGACAAATTGATCAACACAATCAATTACCACAAACGGCTGTGGCTAGCAAGCCAAAATTAACTGTACATAATTGTTTTTCACCTGTGTGTGCAAGTGCACATTTATATAAACTATAAAATCCAAAAAAAACAAAAATACAGCACAACTATATATTCACATTACTGCACCACAATATAATCTTTGCCAACCTTTATTAGGTAGGAATTTAGGCTGTGATTGTGCTGAATTTGGCACAAACGCAGACTAAATAAATTTGTAGTTTCTTAGGTAGAAATTCTCATGACTAGGCTTGAGCTAGTTAGTAGTACATATATTATTCATTCTTGTGCTGACCCTATCAAGGGTGGGATTAAACCTTAGGATAACTCTGATTAGAGTATATCCATATTACTTATTATTGTACTCATTATTTGTGTGTATACATTTTGAGTGCTGCTGAATGATCACCATTACATCTAATGGTGATAAAGATGAGCTAGCCAGACGAAAGTTAATGATGAAATTCAAGCACTGCTCAAAATAATTAGTCACTTATTGTTAGGTAGGTAAATTAACCTCTGAACGAGGTAGTGTAGTCTATTCTAATATATTAGGCTATTATTCTTGATATTGAACTCCATTGAATGAGTCAATATCCCAGTTACCTCAGTAACAACTATTTACTGTCAAACCAGCCTTTATCCACCAAGATGGAAACGAAAATGAAAAGAATACAAAATGAAAAGGACCCTTATCGGTCTGAAAGGTCATTTGACCCGACAGATTACCACATGTCGAAAACTGTCACAACAGGCACCTGTTGACTACCTTAAATTAGAAGATTTCCTTCAAGTTGCTGAAAGCAAATTCGCCCATATTAAGCAACATATGAATCTGTATTTGACAGAACTTTACTCAACTTCTATGGGTAATAGTGAACTTGAGGATGTTGTAAATGACTTAGCCCAGTATGAAGATGTTATACAGGTTAAGCTTCAACCCTTTAAAAAGCAAATTGCTAAAAACAAATTAACAATAACTTCTACTGCACATACAGATCCTGATGTCAAATTACCTCAGATCAACATACCCACATTCTCTGGTAACGAGAATGAAAGTTGGGATGATTTCTGGAGTAAATTCGTGGATGCAGTAGACTCTAAAGTCAACATTCCTCAAACAACCAAATTCACTTATTTACAAGGTCTGTTACGAAATGAAGCCTTGAAAGTAATCTCTAACATAACACTGACCAGTGATGGTTACACCTTAGCGGTTCAATTGCTCAAAACCAACTACGATAACAAGGAGAGAACTATTACTGTCTTAGTTCAAAAATTACTAGATTTACCATCTGCTAATAATTCTACCGATTCTCTCCAAACTTTCAGGTTAGAGTTACAATCTTTACTCAAGGCCTTAAGCCTTAAAGTCCAAATTCAGACAGCTGAATGGATGACCAAAGTAGTTGTAAGGCGAAAATTGCCAAGAGAAACTTTAGATAAATTGTGTACTATGTACAATAAAACCTTTCTGACCTTGAAAGAAATTACAGAAGGTCTACATACCTTAGTCGAAAGACAAAGAGCCAACCAAGATGGGAAAAGTGTTTCAAACTTCTCTACTAACTCCCATCGTAATTCCTCTAATATTAACACCTCAGTCAAACCCAAACCGACTTTAAGTCTAATAAATTTAAACCTAGGACTGCTCCGTCCACTGGAAAGGGGAGTGGTAATGTAGGTACTTATTCAGTATCTCCTTCTGATGTAACCAATGACTTGTCTGCTAAAGGGACAAAGTCAACCAGAGAGAGAAGGTATCTGTTCTGTAGTCAAGAACATACCACCTACCAATGCACTGTTTATCCTAACTTTAATACCAGGATTAAACGGTTACAAGAAATACACAGGTGCACCAAGTGCATGGGCTCTCAAGATCCCAGTAAATGTGTAGTGCAACTACGTTCATGCAGTAGATGCAACAAAGGTATCCATCATTATGCCTTATGTAGAAAAACTTCTACCCAATCCATGACAACTGGGGAGAATTCCACGAATTCTACCACAGTACAATATTGCAAGGTACATCAGGAAATAAATGTACTTGCTACTGAGTCAGGCAATAATACCACTCTGCCTACAGCTCAACTCAAATTAATTAACAGGAAATCTAGAGTTAACACTAGAGGTCTTTTTGATCAAGGATCACAGAAAACCTTCATCACACAACAATTAGTCGAACAGTTAAATTTAAAACCTGCCAAAAGTGTGAGACTGAATATTTCTGGTTTCTTGACTAATAGTGGACCTCGTGAATACCAAGTAGTTAAGGTATTAGTGAGACTTGGATCTTCCACTAGTCCAATACAAGCGGTAGTAGTAGACAAACTTCATTCAGACCTGCAGGTCACAGGATTAGCTCGCACTGCGAAATATCTTAAACGAAACCGCATGAGGCTAACAGATTACAAAATAAATTCTGACTGCCTCACTGATGTTGAAATACTTATAGGCGCTGACCATTATTATAAATTTATAACGGGATGCACCAGACAACTTGGAATGAGTTTGTTGTCATCTGCTGGAGGCAAGTTGCTTACTGGACCGGTGCTTTTCCAACAAAATCCAGCGTCAACCAACCAACAATCTAACAATACAATAGTGGCGTGACTAGGCTTGGAACAGTCACCCCTACATTTCAGAGAAATATCTGAAGATAATGAGTCTGATCCACCTGTACATCGTCTGTGGGATTTAGACACTTTAGGTATTGTCCCTGAACAACCAAGCCCTGATGATATGTGGACTTACCAGCAATATCTGGATACAGTTGTCTATAAAGATAAACAATACTGGGTGAGACTACCATGGAAGTTGAATCATCCACAACTTCCAGTTAATTATTTCATGGCAGCCTCACAATTACAGTCTCAATTAATACGGCTGAAGAAGCAACCAGACAAACTGAACATGTATCATCAACTAATCCAACAACAACTCAACAGTAAATTTATCGAAGTTGTTGATAATGATGACCGAAAAATAGATCACTATTTACCCCCATCATGCTGTGGTGAAAGATTCATTGACAACACCAATACGTATTGTCTTCAACTGTAGTGCTAAAGTGAAGCCAAACAGCGTGTCCTTGAATGAATGTCTCCAAGCGAGACCTAGCCTAACACAAAGGCTACATGATGTGCTATTACGATTCCGTACTGGTATTTTTGCTTATACTGCTGATATCAGTAAAGCTTTCCTTAGAGTAGGCTTACAAGAGGAGGATCGTAATTACACCAAGTTTCTCTGGATTAAGGACCCACTGGATCCTAACAGTGATATCATAACTTATCGTTTTGCCTCAGTGCTATTCGGAGCGACTTCCTCCCCGTTTCTACTTCAAGCAACATTAGATACACATTTGAGGAAGTCAAATAGCTTTTATAAGGCAGAAATCAGTGACAACTTGTATGTCGATAATTTCCAGGGAACTACAAATGATCAATCCAATCTGGTAGAAATCTACCATGAGGCTAACCGTGAGTTATTAGGAGCCAATATGCCACTACAATCATGGGCCTCAAATAATAAATCATTAAACCAGATAATCGAGAAAGAGTTTCCAGGTTATCAGGTGCCTAATCAATTAAAAGTTCTGGGTGTGGAATGGAACACAAATACTGACGAGATGAATGTCAAGTCAGTACAAACCGATAATTCATCCCTTACCATGAGAAAATTACTCTCCTATGTCAGTCAACCATTTGACCCTTTAGGCTTACTTAGTCCTATATTAATAAGGGGCAAACTCCTAATGCAGGAATGCTGGCAGAAACATATGGGATGGGATGATCCGTTGCCAATTGAGTTGCAAGATAAATGGCAGATACTCACAACGGATTTCAATCAGTTAGGTGTTTTGATATTTCCTCGTAATGCTTCAGGACAAAACTTGCCCACAAATTTGCACGTTTTTTGCGATGCCTCTAGCAAAGCATATGGCGCTGTAGCCTACTTAGTCAATAGTGCACAATCAATTTTGCTCACATCTAAAGCAAGAGTTGCTCCCATTAAGAAGAGATCTTTACCTCAAATGGAGTTAACTGCATTGCTGGTGGGAGTAAGATTAGCTCATTGCCTAACCAAGACACTCAATAATATCCACTTTGGTGAAATCGTCATGTGGTGAGACAATGAGGCAGTCTTACAATGGGTAAGAAACAACAACAATAAAACTCCCTACGTTAGTAATCGTGTTAGGGAAATTCATGAATTATCTGCTGGGAGCCGGTCGGCCGAGCGGACAGCACGCTGGACTGTGATTCTGTGGTCCCTGGTTCGATCCCGGGCGCTGGCGAGAAGCAATGGGCAGAGTTTCTTTCACCCTATGCCCCTGTTACCTAGCAGTAAATAGGTACCTGGGTGTTAGTCAGCTGTCACGGGCTGCTTCCTGGGGGTGGAGGCCTGGTCGAGGACCGGGCCGCGGGGACACTAAAGCCCCGAAATCATCTCAAGATAACCTGGATATAAATTCAGACATGTTCCCACTAAGGACAATCCTGCAGATTACTTATCTCGAGGGTTAACATTAAAACAACTCATCAAGTCTTCGATGTGGTTTAATGGACCTTCATGGCTTGTTAGTGGTCAGTGGCCCAAACAAAAGCCACAAGTCATAGTGACCAATATCACTACTCCCATGAAAGAATCAGAACCTTATCGAATCTTAGCTATTAATCCTCACAATTATTCTAACTTGAGTAAGTTATTAAGAGTGACAGCACATGGGTTTGACTTTCTTGCTAAGATAGGAATCAGACATAAGTTTCCCAATCCTATCCTCTACTGGATCAAACGTGCACAGCAAGAGACATATGGAAGTCAATATGAAAATCTTCCAGATAAATTAACCAAGTCTCTAGGTATCTGGTACGATGCCGTTACTCATTATATATTAAGGTGTGGAGGACGTTTGCTTCATGCAAAAATTGATTTGGATACAAAGAATCCGATCCATCTTCCACGTCACCACATTATTACAAAACTTCTAGTTTTACATCACCATCAATATGGTACTTTGCATGGCGGAGTGTTAGACACTCTCACCGACCCTAGACAGAAATATTGGCTTCCTCAAGGTCGTCAAACAGTCAAATCAATTATTAAGTTCTGTGTGATCTGCAAAAGATACGACGCTCGAGTGTGTCCTTACCCAGGACCTCCACCACTCCCTGAAGAAAGAGTAGTTCATCTTCGTCCCTTTGAGACCACTGGTGTCGATTACACAGGAGCCTTGCTTCTCACTGGCAATCCAGATAAGATACCAGTAAAAGCTTATATTTGCCTCTTTACGTGTGCTACCACACGAGGCGTACATCTAGAAGTGACTTCTGACATGGGTGCTGAAGCCTTCATCCAAGCTTTTCGTAGATTTGCAGCTCGCAGATCCTGTCCCAAACTAATGATATCGGACAATGGTTCAAATTTTGTAGCAGGAGAAGCCTGTCTACGAGAGGTATGGAATCATCCAGAAGTGCAGTCAGTCCTGCAGAGACGACAATGCCACTGGAAATTTATTGCTCCCAGAGCCCCCTGGCAAGGTGGGTTTTACGAACGTATGATAGGAACTGTCAAGAAGTGTTTAAGGAAGACCTTACATCGACAGAAAATTAGTTACTCCGAACTCCAAACACTTGCTGTGGAAATCGAGGCGCGAGTCAACAATCGCCCATTAACATACCTATCAGATGATTTCTCACAGAGATAACCTCTGAGTCCCTCGCACTTAATACATGGAGGCCTGCTGAGCCCTCTAATACCTTTGGCAGAAGAGGACCCCGTCGATCCTTCACATGTAACCAGGAGTGACTTAGTAGAAAGTTACCAACATCTCTCAAGAGTAATTGAAAGGTGGAATGAGGTATGGACTCGAGAGTACCTCACAGCTCTACGAGAGTACCACTAGGGAGCTTCGAGCCCCTATAATAAAGTTCAACTTAAACCAGGAGACCTAGTATTGGATGACAGTGATGGACCAAGGTCAGAGTGGCTCATAGGCAAAATTGTTGCTATCCACCCAAATCACCATGGCATCCTGAGAGTAGTAAAGGTTTTGTGCCGAGGCAACACTACCCTAAAAACCTTAGAGAAGTTGGTACCTCTCAAATTAGCAGACCGAGAGTGTTTATCATAACTAGCTTCACCAACAGTTTCAGAGGACAACAATTCTGATCCAACGAGTAACCGCCCCACTAGAGCTGCTGCTCAACAATGCAAACGGAAACTACAAGCCTATTATAGTTCTGACCAAGAGCAAATAATTTCCCATCCAATTTAAGTAATCATGATGATACTGTGTTGTGAGGTCAAGTAACAAATCGTTACAAGTCACAATGACCCAGAACATTCTCATCACAGTGGATTCTCAATTACTTTAAATTGTATGATTTAATTTTTAATTTGTTGTATAGGCTATTAATAATAACATTATTTCAACTAGAGTATCTAAGAGTTTGCAAAACTTTAAGACTTAGTAACATAAACATTACATGTCATAGCGACACCAGTCCCAGAGTTTATTGTAGGCTTTATTAGTCATTAACTTCAGATGATTCCCAATAACATGTTCCATTCAACATGAATTTCTTTGCAAGACTTAAGTTTCTTGTATGTCCTTGACAATTACGGGACATCCATTATGTGTGTACTAACATACTAACATATTAACATTAATACTAACTTCGGGATAGGTATGTCAGTACTCAACATTGCACTGCGACCCGAGAAATCTCCCCCCGGAGTTATGTTGGAAATTTCCAACACTAATACAATCCTATTGTATTATAATAAATCAGTATTATTATATACTAACTACAGTAGTCACTAAACTTACTAACAGTAATGTTCACATAAACTAACCATTATATCTACATATGGATGCTGGAATTCTTACGAAACCCAGCACCAGTATTGCGTCAGATTATATCAAGTTAAACCCATTTATTGCCAGTGTGCTAGAGAATTGAATGTGGTTCTCTAAAATCATCAGTATTCCGTGTGATAATTATTTACGGATAACATAACTCCCAAATAATTCTAAATTGAGAGTTTTTACTTACAACTGTTATCAAGTAATAGTTTTTCTGTCACGCGTGAATGCCATGGAGAAAACTAAAGTCTTCTCCCTTTCTCGTTTACCACCATAAGATGGGAAAGCAATAATATTTAAATCCCTAGAATCACAACCCAGTCTTTATTAACGTATTTCAACCACAATTGCGCGAAGTATTATTCGTGATAAATAATTTCTGTGGTGAATGCGGGACGCGGGTTGAGGGAAGAGGAGACGCCATTGTGTGTGTGGCGGTGGCTCGTGTTGCAGAGTGAGCAGCGAGAGCGCGTACTTGGACAGGAAAGTTGTGGCGTCAGAGTTTGAGACACGTGGTGTTGGGATTATCGGCAAGAATTACACTGATACCCAGCTTATAACGAACAATTATTATTCCACGTGATCCATAGTGCTCAGTCAAATAATAACGCGTCGAGAATCAAGCCAAACTCTCAACCACGTGTGCAACATTGTGGAAGTTTGAGACTGAGACGCGATATCGGCAGACTTCAGCATACACTTCGCTCATGCTAAGTATATATTTCTTTCTTGATGCATCATTAGAGATTGTATATTTCGTGGGTAGTCTGTCGTTACATAGCAAGACGACAAAAAATCCAATGTTAGTACCGCATTAATATTTATTTTCTATTTTCATAAATGTTGAGATTTAAGTAGCCTAGTTCAATGCTAGGTAATATCCTTTAAATTACAGCTCGTATATGAGGAGTCAACGAGCCATTAACTACATTCGTGTTATTCACCTCTAAGGGCTTCTGTGTGGAGATCCTGAGATCACGAGGACGAAGCACGAACGATGTCATAGAAATCATCTTAAAGCTAAGACTTTTTGTACACATTTAATTGCTCCTTTTTATTATACATATCCATGTATAAACTCACACCCCAGAAGTGACTCGAACCCATACTCCCAGGAGCAACACAACTGGTATGTACAAGACGCCTTAATCAACTTGACCATCACATACCAGTTGCGTTGCTCCTGGGAGTATGGGTTCGAGTCACTTCTGGGGTGTGAGTTTTCAGTTGCATATTGTCCTGGGGACCATTCAGGCTTGTTCGCATATATATATATATATATATATATATATATATATATATATATATATATATATATATATATATATATATATATATATATATATATATATATATATATATATATATATGTTGTACCTAGTTGCCAGAGCGCACTTCTCAGCCTACTATGCAAGGCCCGATTTGCTTAATAAGCCAAATTTTCAGAATTTTATTGTTGTTCGACTACCTAACCTACCTAACCTAACCTAACTTTTTCGGCTACCTAACCTAACCTAACCTATAAAGATAGGATAGGATAGGTTAGGTTGGGTTGGTTAGGTTCGGTCATATATCTACGTTAATTTTAACTCCAATAAAAAAAAATTTACCTCATACATAATGAAATAGGTAGCTTTATCATTTCATAAGAAAAAAATTAGAGAAAATATATTATTTCAGGAAAACTTGGCTTATTAGGTAAATCGGGCCTTGCATAGTATGCTGAGAAGTGCGTTCTGGCTACTAGGTACGACATATATATATATATATATATATATATATGTCGTACCTAGTAGCCAGAACGCACTTCTCAGCATACTATGCATGGCCCGATTTGCCTAATAAGCCAAGTTTTCCTGAATTAATATATTTTCTCAAATTTTTTTCTTATGAAATGATAAAGCTACCCAATTCATTATGTATGAGGTAAAAAAAAATTTATTGGAGTTAAAATTAACGTAGATATATGACCGAACCTAACCAACCCTACCGAACCTAACCTAACATATCTTTATAGGTTAGGTTAGGTTAGGTAGCCGAAAAAGTTAGGTTAGGTTAGGTTAGGTAGGTTAGGTAGTCGAAAAACAATTAATTCATGAAAACTTGGCTTATTAGGCAAATCGGGCCTTGCATAGTAGGCTGAAAAGTGCGTTCTGGCTACTAGGTACGACATATATATATATATATATATATATATATATATATATATGTCGTACCTAGTAGCCAGAACTCACTTCTCAGCCTACTATTCATGGCCCGATTTGCCTAATAAGCCAAGTTTTCCGGAATTAATATATTTACTATAATTTTTTTCTTATGAAATGATAAAGCAACCCTTTTCTCTATGTATGAGGTCAATTATTTTTTATTGGAGTTAAAATTAACGTAGATATATGACCGAACCTAACCAACCCTACCTAACCTAACCTAACCTATATTTATAGGTAAGGTTAGGTTAGGTAGCCAAAAAAAGCTAGGTTAGGTTAGGTTAGGTAGGTTAGGTAGACGAAAAAACATTAATTCATGAAAACTTGGCTTATTAGGCAAATCGGGCCTTGAATAGTAGGCTGAGAAGTGCGTTCTGGCTATTAGGTACGACATATATATATATATATATATATATATATATATATATATATATATATATATATGTATATATATATATATATATATATATATATATATATATATATATATATATATATATATATATATATATATATATATATATATGTATGTCACAGACGGGTTCAATCATTGTTGCAAGTCAAACACTTCTTCGAATTCCCCTGAAATTGGACTAGTGCCCAAGACAGGCAACAGGCATTTCCCCTCTGAATCGCAACACTGAAGCGCTGGAACAAGAAACTTTTTGCTCTCTGGTCTTTTGTTGCACTGATCAATTTGTCCCCCAATTTCTTCAGGAACTTCAATGCACATTTTCCCCACGAACCGAGGGTCTCCGAGCCGATCGGAACAAAGCTGTAGCAGTGTGCCAGATATTATAGTACTTTGGGTTGGTTGTGTTGTTGTCGTTGGTCCTTCTCTACGGACAACCCAACCCACAATTCGGTAGAGTCCTTATACCTCACTAGGAGATCACCCTTGGCGCTTCTGGCTCTTGGAGAGGGGCTCAACGTCACACGTTTAGGGGATGCGGCTCCAACACTTAGCCTCGTTGTCACGTGCACACACCCACTCGAGCCGCTGTGACTCCCCACTCTCTCCTTATGAGATATGATCTCCTCAATCCCCTATGACTTACTAGTATTACCTTCTACCCTGTCCACAGCAGTGGTTCTTGGTTCTTTCTCTCTCTCTCTCCTTCTTCACTACCTCCTGGGAAGCCTCACTAGGACAAGGGCAAACACCAGCAAATTGGGATACATTTACTGGACAAAGCACATACACGATACATACACACATGTAATAATAATGAATCCTATACTCTATAATATTACAATCAGGTTGCACTCCAACAGAACTCTATCATCAGCTTATCAAGTGGTATCCTATCTCCTGGTTCACCACCTGATACTATCAACCTCCTCAAGTAGATCAAGTCTACATACACTGTTGCACCATCAGCTAGAGAATATATATATGTATCTATAAATGCGTTCAAAGAAAATCAGCATGTGAATGCAATAACATATATCATTATAAATGTTCCTTGATATACAACAATGATCAATCGATCACTCTATCAGTCCTAGAATACATACATCTGTAGGTAATCCAGCCTACGACTGTAACTCTAAACTTCAGTATAAAACACTCCTTGACATAAGAATGCAAACAACCACTCACCTCTCACTGCGTCTTGCACACTAATGACAACCAAACACTATCAACTCCCTACAAGTAATCCACCAGAACTTCCCTTCCACCTCTGGAAGTTCACTACCCTAATATCTTTAGGTTCTTCTGAGCTACACTACTAGGATCCTCTGCAGCTCCTCCAGGCTGCTATCATGAAGTTTCTTTGCCCAACTACGGTGCTTCACCCTTCTGCTAGGTTCCTCCACAGCTCTCCTGGCTGCTACACCATGAAGTTCCCTCGAGCAACTATGGTGCTTCACCACCTCTACAGAAGCACGTGACACTCCTCTTCACTACTTCTCCTCACAGCTCGAGGTCCTCGCCTCCACTACCTTGGAGTCTGATCAACTACTTCATCTGTGCTGGCTTCGAAGTTCTCAGCAATTTCTTCCCCAAAGGACAAACCACAGATTGTCTAGTCAAGGGCGCTCCTCCCTCTGACGAAGCTTGGTCAGGGCGCTTCCACGGCCCACAATAATGCCTCTGGGCGGTTTAATAAACACTTCTCATCGCCCAGGACTTGAGATCACACGTCCCCAGCTCGATTCCACAGCTGGTACGTCTGCACACTTCTCTTCTCTTTGAGATATATCACTAGGGGTTCCTTTCTGACGGGAGCTCGAACGGAGCGCGGCTTTCCCCTGCGATGTCTGGCACTCAAGTGAGTCAAAGCCCTCCAGAAACGAGCCTCACGCCTCCAGCAAAATGTTCACATCTCCTAGCCAGTCATTTATCTGTTTTCTTCTTCATTGCCCATAATCTCAAATTGTTATATATATATCCAAGCAACTATTTTACATATGTGTTATCACCTCAATATTTGCTAGACCTTCTAATCAGGTCAGGCTTGATGAATAACTCTCAAGGAGGGAGACTCGTTTCTCCTGCAGGCTGAGATACACAGACCTCTGTATTTAATAATTTTCTGCGATTCCCTGAAAGAAGCAGCACCACCGCTTTCACGTGTGCTGTAGTGGAGGTAGGTACTGGCCAGTGTGGCAGCGCACGTGTAGTCCCATACCACTTTCTTACCATCCTTCCAAGGTAGCAAGGTGACCCCATCTGGGCGCTTCTGAGGGTCGTTAGGTCTGGATAAGTGTGGTTCTCTTTGTGCCGAGCAGCGGGCTGTGGCGAGGCTCTTCTTGATGTTGTCGTTGACTTCTTCATGTCTTGCAATTTTACCCTGTGATTTACGACATACCAGACCATGATGATCATATTGGTCTAACATCGCAACTCTGCAGATGCACCTATGTTCGGTGAGGATGGGGGCGGCAAGGCGAAGGGCAACTCCAATGCGGAGAGCGTCATGACTGAGGCGAGTTCCCAGGGCTGCATTGGGCACAGCAAATAAAAAATCCCCGGCGTGGGGTGCTGTTACCGCTAAGAGGCGAGCTTTGTTTTCAGCATCAGTGTTGTCAATCATTGCTGTGACAGTCTTTTCCATTATGGGGCTATCCCAGTGGGCCTGCTTGTTGTCTTTTGGGACTTGTGGTTGGGGTTAAGGGTGTGCAATGGTGTCCCATTGTCTGGCTGCTTCGATGAACGTTTGATCATGAGTTCCCGCTGTCTCTCTCATACGCTCTTGTAGGACCTGCCCTACCAATTCGTTGGCTGCTGTACATGAGGATAAGAATGCTGGAAGTGCTACCTCAGTTGCCTTTCGTATGCTTATCCCTCTAAATCTCACTGGTAGTGTTGTTTGGTCCCGCTGACTGTCATCTAAATCTAGGTTGAGCGCCTTCCTGAATATTGACCTGAGGAGCTCATCATATTGATTTAGAAGTGGGTTGCCAAAAGTTGGTGCACACCTTAAGAAGTATGTTAGCCTGGGCAAGGTAAGACACTTTGTGAGAAGGTAGAGGGCATCGTGGGAGTCCAAGTGCCCTATTCTCTCTTCCATCCTCTTTAGGTCTCTAAACTTTTCGTCAAGGACTGCAGCAATGGCATTGTGGCCCAGAGATGCTCCAAGTAGTGTGCTGTCGGTGGGTTTAATGACTGAGGCTTCTGGTAAAACTGATTTCACTGCTCTAATAATTACTTTGCTGGATGTAATAATTTCGCACTTGGAGGGGTTAAGAACGAGACCCATGCACTCCCCCCCCGTGTCTTCACCAGCTGCAGGTCTTCCAGCAGGGAATCTTGTGTGCCTGCCAGAGTGCCATCATCCAGAAACCAGATGTTGAGCTCACTGGACAGTCTGGTTGTAATTCTCCCTGTTGAATTCCCTCTGCTGAGGTGACTTCATGTTTGCCAAACAGGAGAGTTGAGTCTTTGCTGTAGCCTACTGACACAAACGGGAGAATGCTTGGGCAATGTTCCTGGACTGCAGTGAGGATTGCTTCCCTTTTGAAGGATTTGAAAGCGTTTTTAAAATCTAATTTTACTACTTCCTAGTCTTCAGTAAGAGAGCTAATGTAGGCTCGTGCAGCATGGGCCGCTGCTTCACAGCCTTGCGAGACTCCAAACCCCAGCTGGTTTGGTTGCAGCATGGTGGCTGCTTCCATTCGGATACTTCTGACCTTGCAACTAGGCGGCGAAGGGTATTACCAACGGCAATGGGTCTGATCCCTCCCCCCTTCTTTTTCAGGGCACATAGGGATGCACCAAAGAAGAATGGTTTGATTTCATCAAGGATTAACCCGGCGAGGCAGTTGTTGACAAACGTTGTGATTTCTGTCAGGAGCGCTTCTGCAGCTGGGCCAAGAACAGGGTTCACAATTTCCTTCACATGTTGAGGTCTTACCCCTGTGTAGCCTCCTGAGGAGCCCGGGGGAAATGAAACGATAGCTTTAAGAACCTCTGACTTCCGGAGGACGAGAGGTTCCTGGTTAGGGGGGACCCTGACCTGTGGGGGAGGTCCACCTACGGCCCTGAGGGGGTGTTTTTCTCTCAGTGCTTGGGCTGTGGTTTCATCGGCCTGTTATGTTGAGCAGTGTCTTCTGTGTTGGAGTCGTTATATTCCGGTCTTGTCTTTACTCTCATGGTGGGTAGAGTAAATAGTTCCGTGATTTGGGTGTTCATGGTAGGTTGTTTTATTCTAATGTGAATTGCTTTAAAAGCAATTTTGATATATATATATTGTGACGGTAACGCGTTGGTGTTCGGCTGTTCAAAAGCTAGGGGTATGGCCTCGTCACATATAGAAACAAAAAATACAAAATCTGGAACTTTGTCTGTGGTAAGGTAATGAGAAGACACACAAAACACAAGTAAATTTAACAATGAAATTTTAATTACGTTAGAAAAGCAAAACATGAATAAAACGGACATACAAATTCGTAAAATAAAATCAATCAATCAAAATAATAAGAATAATCAAATGACAAAATGAAAAGTTACGTTAAGACAAGTGAGTAATAACAAGTGAACAATATACAATCAAATAAGAGGTGCAGGAATATTGGCTTTAAGCTATCACCTCTCTTAGTACACGTAAGCCACGGCTTAGTCTACCAACGAGACGTGTTAACCTGATGAAAGCACTGGATATTCTGAGGACTGAGGTCGTGGTGGCCCCAGACATCAAGTAGTATGGTGGGTGGAGTGCAGTTGCAGCTGGACCCGCAGCCAATCAGCGATGAGCAGGCGACAAGACAGGTAGTTTGGTGGTTCGAGGTGGAGCAGGTGTTCCTGGCTGCATACGTTTTGTGCTTCTGGCAAAACTTGGTGTTGTTGTCGTTGTTGGAATTTTCTTCCATACTAGTTTTATATAGATTTATATATCGACGTATTTTGGAGGGAAGAGCAGGCTCAATCTCTTGAAGGAGATTATCGTCACAACTCTTCCCCGAAGCCTGCGGTTCTGGAAGAAGTACGTCGTTATGTGGTGGAGTAATAGATGGAGTCGCTTCTACTTCATAAACTCTGGAGAGATCATCGGCTAAGATGTTGTCGGAATCTTGGTATAGCGTGTCTCCAGGTTGAATTTCTGCAGTTAGCAAGCCCATAGTAGAAGACGTTGAGATGAGAAGTGGGCGTGCTGCAGGAGGTGTAGGGTGGTGTGGTCCGTGTTGATGGTGGACCGAGCACTTTTCAGGTGTGGAGTGAAGTGCTGGAGCTTCAGGATGATGAAGAGTAGTTCCTTGCCAATTGTTCCGTAGTTCCTTGTAGCAGTAGTCGCTGACAGGTGTATTCTCCTCGCCTCGTTGCTGCATCACGACACCACCAACGTCGGTACCATTGGCGTCGACATGGAGGATGAAGGGCTTATCTGACGAGGTGAGAGTGGAATTAGAATATGGCAAAGGAGCACTATTAGGGTCCTGAAAATGGTTGGGATTATCAATATGGATTTTTGAATGAGAAAGCGTGGATTCCTTGTTGGTGCTTTCGGGAGGAGAAGCTGGGATGGTCTCACTGTGGATGTAGGGTTCTGTGAAGGTAGAGTAATGGATTAGGACAGTGGGAGGAGTACCATTATATTGCTTCAGGAGGTTGACGTGGCACAGCTGGGTCCTCCGCCGCCTATCTGGAGTCTCGATTACGTAGTTGTTGTTGCTTCTGCACTCTTTGACGCGGTAGGGTCCTGAAAATCTGTTTTGTAAAGGAGAACCTGGGATAGGAAGATATGCAAGTACGAAGTCTCCCGGCTTAAATTTTCTTACTTTGCTGGTCTGGTCGTAATGAGTCTTTATCCTCTCTTGGGCTTTCAATAGATTATCATGGGCAAAACGGTGGACTCTCTCTAGAATGTGTTGAAGGTTTTGAAGAAACTGGGGCACATTCTGATGCTCACTGAAGGTGGCATCTTGGAGAGAGTCTTTGAAAGCCTTAAGGGGAGTACGGCACTTACGGCCGTAGAGCATCTCATAAGGAGATACTCCTAGGGACTCATTGGGAAGTCTTCTGTAAATACACATTATAAGGTCGATTTGCTTATCCCAATCCTTAGAGGTTTCACTACAAAACTTTTTCAAGAGTGCTTTGATAGTCTGATGACTACGTTCAAGAGAACCCTGTGAAGCAGGATGATAGGGGCTGGACAATACCTGTTTGATGTTGAACTCCTCCAGTGTCCTTTTGAAGAGATCACTGGTGAAGTTGGTACCACAGTCGCTCTAAATCTCCCTGGGAAATCCGTATTGAGTGAAGATCTTCAATAGATGTTTTACTACCGTAGCAGCCGTGATGTTCTTCACTGGAACTGCTATGGGAAATCTGGTGGTAGGACACAGGATGGTTAAGATATAGGCGTTACCTGAACTGGTCCGAGGTAAAGGACCAACACAGTCTATTATAAGTCTGTGGAAAGGTTCCGCAGGCACCTGTATGGGAATCAGTGGTGCTCTGGGAATGGAGATGTTCGGTTTGCCTGCCATCTGACATGTATGACACTGTTTTACGTACTGTTTGACGCTATTTACCATACCTGGCCAGTAGTAGTCTTGACGAATTCCATGGTAAGTCTTGTTGAATCCGTAGTGGGAGAGTGCTCCGTGGGCCAGGTGTAGAATAGTGGGCCGCAGGCTGGTAGGAATCACAAGTTGTTCGATGTTGGCCCAATCGTCCTCCTCCTTCAGTTCACTGGGTCTATATCTGCGGTAGAGCAAGTCGTTCTCTTGGAAGAACCCAGGAATACTGTCGGGTTCAGTCTCAGCCTGGAAAAACAATGGTGTTAAAGTAAGATCTCCCGTCTGCAACTTACGGAACTCCAACTTGGTCAGATTCGGGGGTAGTTTCTGAGGGTCTTGAGGGACAGCGGTAGCAGTAGAGTCAGCTGGCTGTGGACGTGTGGCTTGTGCACGGGTGGTCACGAGAACTGGAGGAGAAACTTCATCACTCTCTTGAACCTCTGCTGGAACATACGCTAGTATAGGGTTAATTGGCACAGAGGTACACACCTGGGGTTTGTCCATGACGATCAGGTTGGTCGGTTGTAGGTCTTCTGCCAAGTCGTTGCCTAGGAGAAGTTGCACTCCAGGCATGGGAAAAGGCTTTTCCCTGACGGCGACTTGGACTTCTCCGTTCACGTAGGGACAATCCAGGTGGACTCTGGCGAGAGGGTATGGAGTGGTAGCAGTGAGGTCAGTGATGAAGACAGTTTCTCCAGTGTAGGCGATGTTGGGCACAGCCGACTTCAAGATGATCGATTGAAGAGCCGCTGTGTCCCTCAAAATCTTCAATTTGAAACGTCCCTCCGAATTTGAACCGTTGGCAGAGACAGTTCCAGTATACAGGTGGTTACTGAAAAGAGAAAGATCATTAACATTAACACCAACATTCATCACAGGCTTACCGGACTTAGGAGGAGTGGGTTTGGGTTTCTGTGGGTCAGTGGTTCCCTTGTATTGAGACTTACCACACTTGTCTATGGTATGTCCATAGAGTCTACAATACTTGCAGTACAATTGCGAGCCAGCTTGATCGGTGCTCACTTTCTCGTAACTGTACCACGACTTCTTACTGGAGGATGGTTCGGGTGTCAGCCGGTGGATGAGGCTGTAAGTGTCAGCCGACTTAGCACACTTCAAGTAGTCGGTTTCTTCTTTATCTGCTAAGTATAGACGGACAGGAGGCGGCACACGCCTCAAGAATTCTTCAACTAGCATCAGGTTGACGAGTTCTGTAAAAGTAGAGACATGTGCTGCTTCCAGCCATTTCATAAAATATCTCCGTTTTGTGTTAGCAAACTCGAGGAAGGTAGTGGTACTTGCCTTCAGGTGGTCACGGAATTTCCTTCGATAACTTTCTGTGGAGAGGAGGTAGGCGTCCAACACTGCTTGTTTCAGAGTCTGGTAGTCATTCTCAGACGCCAGAGTACTGAGTGTGACTGCAGCTCTACCTGTAAGATGGACTCTAAGAAGTGTGGCCCATTGGTCGACAGGCCAACTGAGTTGATTAGCAAGGGTTTCAAAGGTGGTGAATAACACATCAACTTCTGCTTCTACAAAGGATGGCATTAACTTACTTGCATGTGATATATTAAAACTGACGGGAAGATTGGCAGTAGCTTGCTGGCGTTGAGCGAGGTGTGAAGTTTCCAACGCGATTTCTCGTTGACGACACTCTAGAGCCAGAGTCGCTTGTTGCTTGTCATGTTCGCGTTGCATCTCCAACTCGCGTTGTTTTGTTTCAAGCTGTACTCGTTCACGTTCACGGAGTAATGCGACCTCACGTTCGTGTTCTTCTCTCCTCAAGGCAGCTTCGCGTTCTTGTTGTTCTCTCCTCAAAGCAGCCTCACGTTCAATCTTGGCCAGCTCTAGTTTGAGTTTCATCGTCGCCAAATCAGTTTTATCTGCAATATAGTATGTTTCATGAGTTTCAGAGTCTATCTTACCTTGCTCTAAATAGTAATCCAGCAACAGGTTGTGTATGTCATTTTTGTTGGCTTGGTAGGGAACTTCTAGTTGGTACTCATGTGCAAGAGTTTGTAATTCAGTCCTCTTGGCACGACTTAAAGTCCCTATTGCACATGCTGGATTGGCACGGAAAGCTTGGAGATGAAACATGGTGAAATTAGCAAATAAATGTACAATGAATATACAGTTATAGTGAATGTCAGAAACAGGACAACGTGGCAACTGGTACCTATCCTGTGGGATCTTTAACAATTAAAGTTAAGTACAAGATGTTAAATGATTAATTTAAATCAAGGGCGCAGGAAATCTTGTACCCGGTACTCATGTGAGAGGATAAGGGCAAGAAAATCCTACTAACAAATGAAACAGAGTTTTGAAAACAAATGAAACAGTTAATTGCCTTAAAAGTAAAATTGGTAGTCCAAGGATGTAGGCATACCTTGCAGAGTCTCTTTAGGACATACGCAAGTTTTTCCTACTGAAATTAATATGATACTTACAGAATTAGCGAACTTTTGTGCTCTGAAAAAATAAGCTAATTCCCTACCGTTGTATGTATCATCATCTCTGACTGACGTGTAGGGGTGCGAGGTGTCAACTGGTGACGAGAACTGCTGCTGAGGTCCCAATTCAGCAACTAAAGTTCGAGCTAGAGGAACTATGGCCCTCTTTGTCCTCCTACAGTCAGATTGCAGAAGATTGGGTGCACTTGACCCGGGGCAGACCACAGTACCAGGGTACCAATATGATGATCTGTCAAAAATGAGAAATATCCTAGGGACAAAGATGGTAAACACGAGTAATAACACGGAGGGAGAGATGACCAATTAAGAGTATGACTGCGGCCTACAGTCACCACGTAATCCAAAGTTGTTTCACCTTCACCATATGCTACTCTCGTAATGCACAATACACCGCACCATATAAAAATGAAATTGAATATGAAAAATAGTAAAAGCTACGTTATCAAAGTTAAATACGCTTACCATAAATTACTACTTGGCACCAGTACCTGAGCGAGGCTCCTAGGACAGGCCCCCATATAATATGTGACGGTAACGCGTTGGTGTTCGGCTGTTCAAAAGCTTGGGGTATGGCCTCGTCACATATAGAAACAAAAAATAGAAAATCTGGAACTTCGTCTGTGGTAAGGTAATGAGAAGACACACAAAACACAAGTAAATTTAACAATGAAATTTTAATTACGTTAGAAAAGCAAAACATGAATAAAATGGACATACAAATTGGAACAAAATCAATCAATCAAAATAGTAAGAATAATCAAATGACAAAATGAAAAGTTACATTAAGACAAGTGAGTAATAACAAGTGAACAATATACAATCAAATAAGAGGTGCAGGAATATTGGCTTTAAGCTATCACCTCTCTTAGTACATGTAAGCCACAGCTTAGTCTACAAACGAGATGTGTTAACCTGGTGAAAGCACTGGATATTCTGAGGACTGAGGTCGTGGTGGCCCCAGACATCAAGTAATGTGGTGGGTGGAGTGCAGTTGCAACTGGACCCGCAGCCAATCAGCGATGAGCAGGCGACAAGACAGGTGGTTTGGTGGTTCGAGGTGGAGCAGGTGTTCCTGGCTGCATACGTTTTGCGCTTCTGGCAAAACTTGGTGTTGTTGTCGTTGTTGGATATTTCTTCCATATTAGTTGTATAGGGATGTATGTATCGACGTATTTTGGAGGGAAGAGCAGGCTCAATCTCTTGAAGGAGATTATCGTCACAATATATATATATATATATATATATATATATATATATATATATATATATATGTATATATATATATATATATGTATATATATATATATATATATATATATATATATATATATGTATATATATATATATATATGTATATATATATATATATATATATATATATATATATATGTATATATATATATCAAGCACGAACGATGTCATAGAAATCGTCTTAAAGCTAAGACTTTTTGTACACATTTAATTCTTCCATTTTATTATTATACATATTCGCAAGATTATCATATCGAATATTCTTACCATATGATTATTGGAAATTAATGTGTTTACTTAGATGATTGCTCCTTAATTTAATAATCATTAATATTCACTACTTTGAATTTACCTATTGATTCTATAACATTTTAGGTCATAATATTATTTACTCAACAATGAACTGGTGACGAACCACACTAGTTCCTAGACGTATATGAAGTTCTAGCAATACCCCCCCAATGTAGGTGTTTGAGGCTCTGAATTTAGTTAATTAATCATACAGTCCATTATTTATTTAAGTGATTATTCTTTCTAATACTTGTCCATAGACACTGGTACTTCCGTGTGTTTTCCAATGATCACTTTTTATTAGTTTCCCTCTTTTCTCAAAAGTGGGTGGTCCTTCGTTACTAAATTAAATAAGTAAGCAATTAAATAATTGAGTCAAGCCCCAGATATCCCACATTATGGTCCTTCGAACCAGATAGATATATATATACTAATTAGTAATAACTAATCACCGTGTGAAGTAGTCTAGACTAACCACATTTATTAATTGTGTCTACCGGCAGTGTAACACATAGGTTAGCCTAATTCACACCAATTAATTTGTTACTTATACCTCATGTATAAGGTAGCACTCGTGGGACAGTCAGTTACCCACAACACTTAGACCTATACCTCATACTGAAGTAAGAATCTTTAGGTCACCAGGAGCAACAGCTCATAACTTCTATAACAATTCCACACTAACACCTGCGTTAGAGTGGCCTCACCATCTAACCATTATTTATTTAGGTGGTAATGACATCCATCCTACTCGACACCCAGCTGAGGTAATTAATCACCTTAAAACCATAATTTCATCATTTAAACTCATCAGCAATTCAGTAGTGTTCACATTGGTGGAACCTTGCCAACTGAGTAATAATAATCGTTGGGGAGTAAGTCCAGAATATTACCAAAGAGCTGCCAAATATATAAACTTTAGGCTGAGGAAGCGAGTACGATTGGATGCCACTTACATTCAATTTACAGCCAGACCATATAGACAAAACCTGGCAAAAGATGATGTACACCTGTCAGATGAGTCTAGGTCACATGTAGTTGACAAATTGACCAACACAATCAGTCACCACAAACGGTTGTGGCTAGCAAGCCAAAATTAACTGTACATAATTGTTTTTTCACCTGTGTGTGCAAGTGCACATTTTTATAAACTATAAAATAAAAAAAAAAAAAATACAGCACAACTATATTCACATTACTGCACCACAATTTAATCTTTGCCAACCTTTCTAAGGTAGGAATTTAGGCTGTGATTGTGCTGAATTTAGCACAAACGCTGACTAAATAAATTTGTAGTTTCTTAGGTAGAAATTCTCTCAACTAGGCTTGAGCTAGTTAGTAGTATTTAATAATAATAATAATAATAATAATAATTTTTATTTAGGAAAAGGTACATACATAAAGAGATTTTACAAAGTTTGTTGGCTTTATAGATAAGAGCTAGTACATACAATGCCTAAAGCCACTATTACGCAAAGCGTTTCGGGCAGGAAAAAACACTACTGACTAAAGCTTAAAACTAATGGGTAAAAAGAAAAAAATGCGTTGAGTACAAATAAAAATAGAGGTAAAAGAGGGGGGAACATTGTTGAAAAACAGCACAAATACAATTACAAATTATTACAGAAAATTACATTAAAACAGCGTTGAATTGTAAAACAAAAAAAAAACAAAAACAAAAAACATACATGGGTTGACAATAGAGAGGTAAGGTAGGTTACAGGGAATTTATTAGGTATAGCTTCGTTTTTAACTTAAACTGGTTGAGAGAGGTACTGTCTTTAACATGGTTGGGAAGGTCATTCCACATCCTGGGCCCCTTGATTTGTAGAGCATTTCTGGTTTGATTAAGTCGTACTCTAGGAATATCAAAACTGTATTTATTTCTGGTGTGGTGCTCATGGGTTCTGTTACAACCTTCTATGAAGCTTTTGAGATCAGGATTGGCATTACAATTTAGCGTTTTGTATATGTATAGTACACATGAGAGAATGTGCAGTGACTTAATGTCTAACATATTCAGGGATTTGAATAGGGGTACCGAGTGATGTCTGGGGCCAGAATTGGATATTGTCCTAATAGCAGCTTTGTGTTGAGTAATTAGAGGACGTAAGTGATTTTGGGTAGTAGAGCCCCAAGCACAAATACCATAGTTGAGATATGGATAGATAAGGGAGTAATAGAGAGTCACCAGGGCAGGGCGTGGTACATAATATCTGATCTTAGAAAGAATGCCCACAGTTTTTGAAACTTTTTTTGATATGTTTAGAATGTGTCCCTGGAAATTCAGCTTGTGGTCAATGAGAATGCCAAGGAATTTGCCATCTAATTTGTTACAAATTTGGGTATTGTTTATTTTGAGATTTATTTGATTAGAGGATTTATTGCCAAACAGAATATAGAAAGTTTTGTCAATGTTAAGGGTGAGTTTGTTGGCAGTTAGCCACAGATGGACTTTATTTAGCTCAGTATTTACTGTGGCATTTAGAGCAAGGGGATCAGGACTGGAGTAAATGAAGGTTGTGTCGTCAGCAAATAGGATTGGTTTGAGGTGTTGGGAGGCATTTGGAAGGTCATTAATGTAGATGAGAAAGAGGAGAGGGCCAAGTATGCTGCCCTGGGGAACACCAATGTTGATGGGTAGGGTGGGCGAAATTGTATTATTCACAGAAACACATTGGAGCCTGTCAGTAAGGTAGGATTTGAGGTATTGTAGGGAGTGTCCTCTGACACCATAATGATGTAATTTAAGAAGAAGGTTTTGGTGGTTGACAGTATCGAAAGCTTTACGCAGGTCCACAAATAACCCAACAGGGAACTCATTTTTATCAAGAGCTGTATGAATCGAGTTAAGCATACTAATAAGTGCATCGTTAGTGCTTTTTTTGGGCCTGAAGCCATATTGGCAAGGGCTAAGTATATTGAGTTTGGCTAGATATGAGTAAAGCTGCTTATAGATTAGTTTTTCAAAAATTTTTGACAAGTTTGGCAGGATTGATATAGGTCTGTAGTTGTTAACATCTGTGAGATCACCACATTTGTGGACAGGCGTTACTCTCGCTTTTTTTAGAACATCTGGAAAGGTTTGGAGTTCAAGTGACTTGTTGAAGAGCAAAGCAATAGCAGGGGCTAAAGATCTGGAGGCTTTTTTGTAGATTAAAGTTGGTATCTCCTCAAGGGCACCAGACTTGGTTTTAAGGGAAAGGATTATCTCATTGACGTCAATGGAATTAATAAGCTTTAGGTACAGAGACTGGGGATAGTTCCCTGTAAGATAGTCCTTAATGTCAGTACTGGAAGATGGAATATCATTAGCAAGGGATGAACCAATGGAAGAGAAGAACCTATTGAACTCAATAGCAGAATCAGAGGCTGAAAGCTGACCATCGTTATTAGACAGGAGAGTCGGTTTGTTATTTAAAGACTTTTTTGATCCCAATATTTGTGAAATTGTTCTCCATGTTTGTTTAATGTTGCTCTTTATTTGGGTAAATTTATCTTCGTAGTATTTAGTTTTGGCTCGTCTAATTATCTTAGATAGCAATAATGAGTAATTCTTTGAGAATTCTTTGGAGACAATCCCTAACCTATACTTTTTCTCAAGGTCATGTTTTTTATTAATAGATTTAAGTATTCCCTTTGTAAGCCAGGGATTGTTAAGCCTTTTGGTTGTGACTTGTTTTGTAAGCATAGGACAGTGGGTATTATAAAGGCTAAGAGTTATTTGAAGAAAAGATTGAACTGCTAGGTTGATGTCCTCTATGTTACCTAACTCGGACTCCCAGTTGACATTATCAGTAGCAGTTATAAAATTGTCTATAGCAGTTTCATTGTGTAGTCTAAAACGTATCTCTCTTGACTCAAGAGGTGGTTTGCTAATGTTAGTTAAGAGAAATGTGGGGTAATGGTCTGTAGTGCTATCGGTGATTATACCTGAAGTAAGCGGAGAGGTTATATTTGTCCAGATGTGATCAAGAGTCGTAGCAGTGCTATCAGTGATTCTAGTAGGTCTAGTGATTAAGGGTATGAGGAAGCAGGAATTCATACAGTTGAGGAAGCTAACAGCAGTAGGGTGTTCTGGCTCGCAGAGGTCAATATTAAAGTCCCCTGCGATAATTAGGTGGTTTTTGTTCAGTCTGTTATCAAGTATTAGATTTCTAAGGTTTGAGTTGAATTCGGACACATCAGTGTTAGGAATTCTATAAACTGCACCCACAGACAGGATAGACTCGGCACCCTTGACTCTGAAGCTGGCGAAGATATACTCCCCATAGCAGTCTCTAGTTCTAATTTCTTTTAAGCATGTTAGTTCTTGGTGGTAGTAAAGAGCAGTGCCACCACCTCTCTGAAGTTGACGACAGTTGTGGATTGCTGAGTAGTTAGGCATGTTAAAGAGTTGAGTAGTATCATCTTTCAACCATGTTTCAGTAAGTATAATAAAAGAGAAATTGTTGTCAATAGCTTCAATCAAGGCACTAACATCATCGAAGTGTTTGCCTAGGGATCTAACGTTCAAATTGATTACAGAGATATTGTGACTATGAGTTAATACATTGTTTACATCATGTGCTGCAAAATATCTGCAATTTAGATCATTAAAGTGATTATTGTCATAGATAGTGGATAAGAGGTTAAGTTCTGGGTCTATACTTGACTGCATAAAAAAAGCTGATTGCCGGAAAAACAAGAAAAACAAAAAGAAATAAATGTACACAATACTGTACCAAACAAACACAAAAGGGGCTTACAGGGGTACAATGGAGTAAGGGAGTATGGCTAGGCTAGGAAACCTAGGTAATGAATGAGATTAAAGAAAAAAACATATAAACATGGACTATACAAAACACAAGATATAGATATACAAAACAAAAATATAAACAAGACTAAGCAATACCAAAAAAAATTGAGCAAAAATGAAAAATGAGGTAGATTGCTTACAGGTACTCTCAGGTACACTGTAAGTAACAATAAACAGAAAATATATATCAATATAGAAAAGAATGTCACAATACAATAAGATAAGCAATTACATGAACAGATGAAAAACAAATCTGCTGTAAAATAGGAAGTAATTATAGCAAAACACAATATAATAATATAACAATACAATAAGAGCTTACAAAGTATTGAGTCTGCTAAATTAGAGAATAATTATGGCAAGACACAACAATAAATGCAAGCAAACAAGGAATTGAAACAATTAGAGGTAGAATTAAGGTCACTAGATAGCCATGGAGGATACACAAGTTTGGCGGAGAGAACAAAAAATCAGTAGAGACTGTCAAGATGAATATATAAAAAAATTTGACAAATGATAATTGTAAAGTAAAATAATCTTAAAGATAATAAATTTTATTAAGCTTAGTTTTAACTTATAATTAGTATGAACTTAATTAAAAGAACAAAAATGAGATCAATAATTGATTTCAATAAATGACATAGATCAATACAAATAAATTTAAAATATAAATGGAATAGGGTAAGATTAGATTTAAGAGTAAAATTTTACAATGAAACTGAGGTAGATGCTTGCATAAGTGCATGGAGACTTGATGGATTATTTAGGAAATTATATGAATAGGAGAACATCAGGTAAATGGTAAGGCAGAGACAGCACCTTAGACAAAGTTAGATTAAGTTAGGTTAGGCTCAGGCACTGAAAGAGTTATTTTAAGTACTGGCATTGGTCGGGTTCAGGTTTTCAGATATACCACAATCACTTAAGAAGGCCAGGAGTTGTTGGTCACATTTTATTTCATATCTTTTTCCTGTAGCTTCTTTCTTCGCAATAATCGTACCATTCCTTGTGTAGCACTGCTTGATAAGACCAAGGTTTTGTTTGCGAACTTGGCGCAGCCTGTAGAGGAGGGATCCACGCTGCTTAGTAAGACACTCATTTATATAGAGGTTGGTTTTTTGCTTAGCAGCTGTTTGCATGAGGTCAAACTTCGCAGAGGGATTTGCAAGTTTGATGAGCATTCTCCTACAGTTACGGGGATTGTTTTTATCTATCCTAATAGCCGATTTGATTTGAACATTAACACTGATCTTTGAATTAATTAGGGTGTTGGCTATGTTACAGCAATCCTCACCTTGTTGTTCAACAGGTAGATCAGTAGAGCTAATTATCAGGGAGTCATGAAGTTGTTGTTGCTCTTGGTCATCTTTGGAAGCCGCCTGGTGAGTCTGAAGGAGATTGATCTGTTTTTCCAGCTTTTTAAGGAGGTCACTTTGAGCTGTGAGGGTTTCTTCAGCCTGAATCTTACGTATTTGATCCATTGCATCATTTGCAACAGTTTGTATGTTGAGAATTTCTTGGTTGTTGTTCATCGACGATTTAAGGAGGCAGTCTATGGTATGTTGTTGTCGGGTGACTGTGTCTTGGAGGGCCAAAATAGCTTCTGATTGCATTTTCACAAGGTTGTGCAGTTTCTGGAGCCATGGATTACTTCGGAGAGGTTTGAAGTTTAAACAGGGAGCCATAGATTGAGTGAATTCTAAAGCTAGAGATCCGAGGTGAGTTGAAGGGGGGGAGTGAGGAGGGGGAGCAGATGCTGTGTTTACAAACATCGGCGAGGGTTGCGGCGTTGCCAGTGTTTCATTCAGAGTTCTAGGAGTAATGGAACCAGAGCGAGAGGCACCCCTACCTTGCTTGTTGTTATGTTTGGGCATGTTTTCGACGAATAGATTCTTGGTAGCGTTTCTAATGGTAGATACTTGGTGAATTATAGTAGGGATGACTAGCGTAGTGGGAACACTTGGCAGAAGGGTCGTAGAAAGGCAGGCGAAAATTGGTTAATTTTGGTTGATTACTGTTGAGGTTCACTGTGAGTTATGTCATATTAAGTCTCCATGCACTTAACTCGTGCTAGGCAGCAGTTAGGCCATGTAACGTTGAGTGGAGACGAAATTAAACACGAAATTTCAGCAGCTGTGACTGAGCCGGTACCACCGCCAGCGTTTCCCGCTGTGCTTGATTAATATTATTCATTCTTGTGCTGACCCTATCAAGGGTGGGATTAAACTTTGGGATAACTCTGATTAGAGTATATCCATATTACTTATTCTTGTACTCATTATTTGTGTGTATACATTTTGAGTGCTGCTTAATGATCACCATTACATCTAATGGTGATAAAGATGAGCTTGCCGGACGAAAGTTAATGGTGAAGTTCAAGCACTGCTCAGAATAATTAGTCACTTATTGTTAGGTTGGTAAATTAACCTCTGAACGAGGTAGTGTAGTCTATTCAAATACATTAGGCTATTATATTGATATTGAACTCCATTAAATGAGTCAATATCCCAGTTACATCAGTAACAACTATTTACCATCAAACCAGCCCTTACCCAGCAAGATGGAAACGGCTGACAAAATGAAAAGGACCCTTATCAGTCTGAAAGGTCATTTGACCCGACAGATTACCAAATGTCAAAATCTGTCAGAACAATCACCTGTTGACTACCTTGAATTAGAAGATTTACTTCAAGTTGCTGAAGGCAAATTCGCACATATTAAGCCACATATGAATCTGTATTTGACAGAACTTTACTCAACTTCTATAGGTGAAACTGAACTTGAGGATATTGTAAATGACTTAGCCCAGTATGAAGATGATATACAGGTTAAGCTTCAACCCTTTAAAAAGCAAATTGCTAAAAACAAATTAACAATAACCTCTAATGCACATCCTGATCCTGATGTCAAATTACCTCAGATCAATATACCCACATTATCTGGTAACGAGAATGAGAGTTGGGATGATTTCTGGAGTAAATTCGTGGATGCAGTAGACTCTAAAGTCAACATTCCTCAAACAACCAAATTCACTTATTTACAAGGCTTGTTACGAAATGAAGCCTTGAAAGTAATCTCTAACATAACACTGACCAGTGATGGTTACACCCTAGCTGTTCAATTGCTCAAAACCAACTACGATAACAAGGAGAGAACTATTCCTGTCTTAGTTCAAAACTTGCTAGATTTACCATCTGCTAATAATTCTACCGATTCTCTCCAAACTTTCACGCTAGAGTTAGAATCTTTACTCAAGGCCTTAAGCCTTAAAGTCCAAATTCAGACAGCTGAATGGATGACCAAAGTAGTTGTAAGGCGGAAATTACCAAGAGAAACCTTAGATAAATTGTGTACTATGTACAATAAAACCTTTCTGACCATGAAAGAAATTACAGAAGGTCTACATACCTTAGTCGAAAGACAAAGAGCCAACCAAGATGGGAAAAGTGTTCCAAACTTCTCTACTAACTCCCATCGTAATTCCCCTAATATTGACATCTCAGTCAAACCCAAATCGACTTTAAATAAGTCTAATAAATTTAAACCTAGAACTGCTCCATCCACTGGAAAGGGGAGTGGTAATGTAGGTACTTATTCAGTATCTCCCTCTGATGTAACGAATGATTTGTCGACTAAAGGGACAAATTCAGCCAGAGAGAGAAGGTGTCTGTTCTTCAGTCAAGAACATGTCGCCTACCAATGCACTGTTTATCCTAACTTTAATACCAGAATTAAACGGTTACAAGAATTACACAGGTGCACCAAGTGCATGGGCTCTCATGATCCCAGTAAATGTGTAGTGCAACTACGTTCATGCAGTAGATGCAACCAAGGTGTACATCATTATGCCTTATGTAGAAAACTTCTACACAATCTATGACAACTGGGGAGAATTCTACGAATTCTACCACAGTACAATATTGCAAGGTACATCAGGAAATAAATGTACTTGCTACTGAGTCAGGCAATAATACCACTCTGCCTACAGCTCAACTCAAATTAATTAACAGGAAATCTAGAGTTAACACTAGAGGTCTTTTTTGATCAAGGATCACAGAAAACCTTCATCACACAATAATTAGTCGAGCAGTTAAATTTAAAACCTGCCAAAAGTGTGAGACTGAATATTTCTGGTTTCTTGAATAATAGTGGACCTCGTGAATACCAAGTAGTTAAGGTATTAGTGAGACTTGGATTTTCCACTAGTCCAATACAAGCGGTAGTAGTAGACAAACTTCCTTCAGACCTGCAGGTCACAGGATTAGCTCGCACTGCGAAATATCTTAAACGAAACCGCATGAGGCTAGCAGATTACAAAATAAATTCTGACTGCCTCACTGATGTTGGAATACTTATAGGCGCTGACCATTATTATAAATTTATAACGGGATGCACCAGACAACATGGAATGAATTTGTTGTCATCTGCTGGTGGCAAGTTGCTTACTGGACCTGTGCTTTTCCAACAAAATCCAGCGTCAACCAACCAACAATCTAACAATACAATAGTGGCGTGACTAGGCTTGGAACAGTCACCCTTACATTTCAGAGAAATATCTGAAGATAATGAGTCTGATTCACCTGTACATCGTCTGTGGGATTTAGACACTTTAGGTATTGTCCCTGAACAACCAAGCCCTGATGATATGTGGACTTACCAGCAATATCTGGATACAGTTGTCTATAAAGATAAACAATACTGGGTGAGACTACCATGGAAGTTTAATCATCCACAACTTCCAGTTAATTATTTCATGGCAGCCTCACAATTACAGTCTCAATTAATACGGCTGAAGAAGCAACCAGACAAACTGAACATGTATCATCAACTAATCCAACAACAACTCAACAGTAAATTTATCGAAGTTGTTGATAATGATGACCGAAAAATAGGTCACTATCTACCCCATCAAGCTGTGGTGAAAGATTCATTGACAACACCAATACGTATTGTCTTCAACTGTAGTGCCAAAGTGAAGCCATACAGCGTGTCCTTGAATGAATGTCTCCAAACGGGACCAAGCCTAACTCAAAGGCTACATGATGTGCTATTACGGTTCCGTACTGGTATTTTTGCTTATAGTGCTGATATCATTAAAGCTTTCCTTAGAGTAGGCTTACAAGAGGAGGATTGTAATTACACCAAGTTTCTCTGGATTAAGGACCCACTGGATCCTGACAGTGATGTCATAACTTATCGTTTTGCCTCAGTGCTATTCGGAGTGACTTCCTCCCCGTTTCTACTTCAAGCTACATTAGATACACATTTGAGGAAGTCAAATAGCCCTTATAAGGCAGAGATCAGTGACAATTTGTATGTCGATAATTTCCAGGGAACTACAAATGATCAATCCAATTTGGTAGAAATCTACCATGAGGCTAACCGTGAGTTGTTAGGAGCCAATATGCCACTACAATCATGGGCCTCACATAATAAATCATTAAACCAGATAATCGAGAAAGAATTTCCTTGTTATCAGGTGCCTAATCAATTAAAAGTTCTGGGTGTGGAATGGAACACAAGTACCGACGAGATGAATGTCAAGTCAGTACAAAGCGATAATTCATCCCTTACCATGAGAAAATTACTCTCGTATGTCAATCAACCATTTGACCCTTTAGGCTTACTTAGTCCTATATTAATAAGGGGCAAACTCCTAATGCAGGAATGCTGGCAGAAACATATGGGATGGGATGATCCGTTGCCAATTGAGTTGCAAGATAAATGGCAGATACTCACAACGGATTTAAATCAGTTAGGTGTTTTGAAATTTCCTCGTAATATTTCAGGACAAAACTTGCCCACAAATTTGCACGTTTTTTGCGATGCCTCTGGCAAAGCGTATGGTGCTGTAGCCTACTTAGTCAATAGTGCACAATCAATTTTACTCACATCTAAAGCAAGAGTTGCTCCAATTAAGAAGAGATCATTACCACAAATGAAGTTAACTGCATTGCTGGTGGGAGTAAGAATGGCTCGACACTCAATAATATCCACTTTGGTGAAATCGTCGTGTGGTCAGACAATGAGGCAGTCTTACAATGGGTAAGAAATAACAACAATAAAACTCCCTACGTCAGTAATTGTGTTAGAGATATTCATGAATTATCTGCTGGATATAAATTCAGACATGTTCCCACTAAGGACAATCCTGCAGATTACTTATCTCGAGGGTAAACATTAAAACAACTTATCAAGTCTTTGATGTGGTTTAATGGACCTTCATAGCTTGTTAGTGGTCAGTGGCCCAAACATAAGCCACAAGTCATAGTGACCAATATCACTACTCCCATGAAAGAACCAGAACCTCATCGAATCTTAGCTATTAATCCTCACAATTATTCTAACTTGAGTAAGTTATTAAGAGTGACAGCACATGTGTTTGACTTTCTTGCTAAGATAGGAATCAGACATAAGTTTCCCAATCCTATCCTCTACTGGATCAAACGTGCACAGCAAGAGACATATGGAAGTGAATATGAAAATCTTCCAGATAAATTAACCAAGTCTCTAGGTATCTGGTATGATGCCAACACTCATAATATATTAAGGTGTGGAGGACGTTTGCTTCATGCAAAAATTAATTTGGATATAAAGAATCCGATCCTTCTTCCACGTCACCACATTATTACAAAACTTCTAGTTTTACATCACCATCAATATGGTACTTTGCATGGTGGAGTGTTAGACACTCTCACCGATCTTAGACAGAAATATTGGCTTCCTCAAGGTCGTCAAACCGACATATCAATTATTAAGTTCTGTGTAATCTGCAAAAGATACGACGCTCGAGTGTGTCCTTACTCAGGACCTCCAAAACTCCCTGAAGAAAGAGTAGTTCATCTTCGTCTTTTTGAGACCACTGGTGTCGATTACACAGGAGCCTTGCTTCTCACTGGCAATCCAGATAAGATACCAGTGAAAGCTTATATTTGCCTCTTTACGTGTGCTACCACACGAGGCGTACATCTAGAAGTGACTTCTGGCATGAGTGCCGAAGCCTTCATCCAAGCTTTTCGTAGATTTGCAGCTCGCAGATCCTGTCCCAAACTAATGATATCGGACAATGGTTCAAATTTTGTAGCAGAAGCTTGTCTACGAGAAGTATGGAATCATCCAGAAGTACAGTCGGTCCTGCAGAGACGACAATGCCACTGGAAATTTATTGCTGCCAGAGCCCCCTGGCAAGGTGGGTTCTACGAACGTATGATAGGGACTGTCAAGAAGTGTTTAAGGAAGACCTTACATCGACAGAAAATCAGTTATTCCGAACTCCAAACACTCGTCGTGGAAATTGAGGCGCGAGTCAACAATCGCCCATTAACTTACCTATCAGATGATTTCTCACAGAGAGAACCTCTGAGTCCCTCACATTTAATACATGGAGACCTGCTGAGCTCTCTGATACCTTTGGCAGAAGAGGACTCCGTCGACCCTTCCCATGTAACCAGGAGTGACTTAGTAGAAAGTTACCAACATCTCTCAAGAGTAATTGAAAGGTGGAATGAGGCATGGATTCGAGAGTACCTCACAGCTCTACGAGAGTACCACTATTTAGCTTCGAGCCCCTATAATAAAGTTTAACTTAAACCAGGAGACCTAGTATTGGTTGACAGTGATGGACCAAGGTCAGAGTGGCCCATAGGCAAAATTGTTGCTATCCACCCAAATCACCAAGGCATCCTGAGAGTAGTCAAGGTTTTATGCCGAGGCAACACTACCCTAAAAACCTTAGAGAAGTTGGTACCTCTCGAATTAGCAGAACGAGAGTGTTTACCAGAACCAGCTTCACCAACAGTTTCCGAGGACAACAATTCTGATCCACCGAGCAACCGCCCCACTAGAGCTGCTGCTCAACAATGCAAACGGAAACTACAAGCCTATTATAGCTCCGACCAAGAGCAAATAATTTCCCATGCAATTTGAATAATCATGATGATACTGTGTTGTGATGTCAAGTAATAAATCGTTACAAGTCACAATGACCAAGAACATTTTCATCACAGTGGATTCTCAGTTACTTTAAATTGTATGATTTAATTCATATTTGTTGTATAGGCTGTTAACAATAACATTATTTCGTCTAGAGTATCTAAGAGTTTGCAAAACTTTAAGACTTAGTAACATAAACGTTACATGTCATAGCGACACCAGTCACAGAGTTTATTGTAGGCTTTATTAGTCATTAAATTTAGATGCTTCACAATAACATGTTCCATACAACATGAATTTCTTTGCAATACTCAAATTTTTTGTATGTCCTTGACAATTACGGGACATCCGTTATGTGTGTACTAACATACTAACATACTAACGTACTAACATTAATACTAACTTCGGGATAGGTATGTCAGTACTCAACATTGCACTGCGACCCGAGAAATCTCCCCCCGGAGTTATGTTGGAAATTTCCAACACTAATAGACTACTATTGTATTATAATAAATCATTATTATTATATACTAACTACAGTATTCACTAAATTTACTAACAGTAGTGTCAACATAAACTAACCATTGTATCTGCGTATTAATGCTAGAATTCTTACGAAATAGAGCACCAACATTGCATCAGATAATGTCTAGTTAATCACATTTATTACCAATGTGTTAGGGAATTGAATGTGGTTCTCTAAAATCATCAGTATTCCGTGTGATAATTATTTACAGATAACATAACTCCCAAATAATTCTAAATTGAGAGTTTTTAGTTACAATTGTTATCAAGTAATAGTTTTTCTGTCACGCGTGAATGCCATGGAGAAAACTAAAATCTTCTCCATTTCTCGTTTACCACCATAAGACGAGAAAGCGATAATATTTAAATCCCTAGAATCACAACCCAGTCCTTATTAAAGCATTTCAACCATAATTGTGCGAAATAGTATTATTCGTGATTAATAATTTCTGTGGTGAATGCGAGACGTGGGTTGGGAGGGAAGGCGGAGACGCCATTGTAAAGCCATTGTGCAGCGTGCGTGCTTAGAGAACGGAAGGTCTTGGCGTCAGAGTGACGAGACACGTGGCGTTGGGGAGTTATCAGCAAGAATTACACTGATACCCAACTAATACCGAATAATTATTCTTCCACGTGCTCCATAGTGCTCGGCCAATCAATAACGCGTCGAGAATCAAGCCAAAACCCACAAACACATGTACAACGCCGTGGAAGTCTGGGACTGGCAGACGCGATATCGGCAGACTTCAGTAGTTACTGTGCTCATGTTAAGTATAGTTTCTTTCTTGATGCATCATTAGAGATTGTATATTTCGTAAGTAGTCTGTCGTTATATAGTGAGACGACCCCAAATCCAACGTTAGTACCGCATTAATGTTTATTTTCTGTTTTCATGAATATTGAGATCAAAGTAGCCTAGTTCAATGCTACGTAATATCCTTTCAATTACAGCTCGTATCTGAGGAGTCAACAAGTCGTTAACAGCATTCGTGTTATTCACCTCTAATGGCTTCTATGTGGAGATCCTGAGATCACAAGGACGAAGCACGAACGATGTCATAGAAATCGTCTTAAAGCTAAGACGTTTTGTACACATTTAATTCTTCCATTTTATTATTATACATATTCGCAAGATTATCATATCGAATATTCTTACCATATGATTATTGGAAATTAATGTGTTTACTTAGATGATTGCTCCTTAATTTAATAATCATTAATATTCACTACTTTGAATTTACCTATTGATTCTATAACATTTTAGGTCATAATATTATTTACTCAACAATGAACTGGTGACGAACCACACTAGTTCCTAGACGTATATGAAGTTCTAGCAATACCCCCCCAATGTAGGTGTTTAAGGCTCTGACTTTAGTTAATTAATCATACAGTCCATTATTTATTTAAGTGATTATTCTTTCTAATACTTGTCCATAGACACTGGTTCTTCCGTGTGTTTTCCAATTATCACTTTTTATTAGTTTCCCTCTTTTCTCAAAAGTGGGTGGTCCTTCATCATTAAATTAAATAAGTAAGCAATTAAATAATTGAGTCAAGCCCTAGATATCCCACATGCTGTCCGCTCGGCCGGCCGGAGGGAGCCAACTTTGTGTGTGTCTTCTTTGTTGTGTATCGTGTGTCTTCTTTGTGTGTGTCGTGTGTCAACTTTGTGTGTCTCCAGGAGCCGATGCTAGGTGATCGTCCTGGTCACTTTCGTAGTTATTCCTTTCTATCTTCCCTCCCAGCTTTTGCTGGGGCTCATAACTCTACTGCTCTCTTGATTTGTACTGATATTCCCTTCGTCTCACTACTTTTTCAATCGGTTATCCAATGTTCTGCTGCCCGTGTCTTTGTGAGTAAATGGTATATGGTCTGTTCCATTTATCTCCCCCAAAATGTCCCACTTTCTCTTCCTGATCTTAAGCACCTACAGGACTACATGCTGGAGCCGGTGCTCCTGTTGGGTGATTTCAACTGTCGACATGCCCTCTGGGGTGATGTTCTGACAAACACCCGAAGTCGTCTTCTCGAAACGTTTGTCCTCTTATCTTCCCTTCTCTTCTGAATTCTGGTAAACCCACTCATGTGGACTCTCGTACTCGCACCCTATCCTGTCTTGATCTGTCCCTCTGCTCGTCGTTTCATTACTTACATTTCACATGGTGGGAATGATGACCTCAATAACAATGACAATTTCCCCAACCTTGTTTCCTTTTTCTCTTTTCACCCTCCCCTCTCCTTCCCTAGGTGGCAGTTTGCCAAGGCTGACTGGAACCTATTCACCCTCCGTGCTACTCTCTGCGACCTCTCCGCTCTGCCTCTCCCTCACATCCTCCTCCTTATTCATGATACCGTCTTCGAAACTGCCCTCTGCTTTATTCCTTGCTCTATCTCCTGGGGCATGCGGAAGTGCATTCCCTGGTAGAATGCGGACTGTGATCGGGCTGTCCGCTGTAAGCGTGCAGCCTGAAAGAAATGCTGGAAGAAATAAAGACGCAGGCAGAGGGCTGATTCTTTTATTTTGTTTCAGAAGGCAAGTGCGGTGGGCCATAGGAAAATCCGTACAGCTAAGCGTGAGAGTTGGAAATCTTATGTTTCCATCATTACGTCCGATATTCCTCTGCTGTAGATCTGGAAGAAAATCCGCAAGATAACGGATAAGTTCGTTCCAGATGTCTCGCCGGTCCTTCACCTCTTGTGGCGGACCCATTGAAGGTAGCGACCTAACTGGGTTCCCACTTTTCTACTGTTAGCTCTGGTTCTTGTCTTCCTCGATCCTTTCTTCTTTGTAAGCCCGTTCTTGAATCTCATCCCTTAGATTTCCGCACTCATCTCCACCATCCCTATAACGATCCCTTCTCTCTCTCTCTGAACTTCAATCTGCCCTGGCCCTTTGCAGTTCTACGGCAGCGGGCTTGGATGACATTCATTAGGATAGGCTTCGCATTCTCGCTCCTTCCACGTCTCAGTATTTACTGGGAGTCGTCGTCAGTCCTTGAGGACTGGCTCGATGCCGCTGTACTCCCTATTCGGAAACTGGGGTCCTCGGGACATCCCCAAGTACATCCGCCCTATTGCCATCACTAGTTGTGTCTGCAAACTCTTTGGGCGTATGGTAAATGTTCGTCTGGTGTGGTTCTTGGAACTCCATCACCACCTCTCTCCTTCTCAATTTGGTTTACGTAAGTGCCGCAGCACGACTGATGTCTTAGAGAACTTGGAGGTCTATATTCGTACTGCATTTGCTACGAAGACCTCCAGTATTGCTGTTCTTTTTCACCTGTAAAAGGCTTATGACACCACCTGGAGATACCTTATTCTGTCCCAATTTCGTTCTTTTGGCCTTTGTGCATCCCTCAGACTCAGGCTTGGTGCCACTCTCTCAGTTTCTTTTCGGCAATATGAAGGTGTACCCCAAGGTAGTGATCTAAGCATTACTCATTTATCTGGTTGTCCTCAATGGTCTTCTTTCCTCCCTTCTTTCTGGTGTCTTCTCCATTCTTTATGTCGACGATCTTACTCTTTGGTGTTGAGGTGATGATTCACCTCTCCTTCAACGGCAGCTTCAACTTGCGGCCGTCTTGGGCCACCAATCGTGGCTTCAAGTTCTCTGCAACCAAGACTTGTGCTATGATTTTTACTCGGAAGCATGTCGTTCTTCGTCAATCTTTGTCGCTTAATGGTCATCCCTTTGAATACAAAGATTCCACGAAGCTTTTGGGGTTAATCTTTGACAGTCATTAGTCTTGGTCACCCCATATCTCTTTCCTCCACGTTGAATCTCTAAGGTTCTTAACCTACTTTTTGGTCTAAGGTTTTGTCCCAAACTTCTTGATGAGCGGATAGGCGAGCGCTCCTCTCTTTGCATTCCACTCTTGTACTGTCTAAACTCGATTATGGTTGTCCTGTGTTACCTATCGTTCGTTACGGCTCGTGACCCTACAGCAGCCAAGCTTTAATTACGTCTAGGGATACCACTGCTGCTCTCTAAAGCGCGTCACCAGTATAACCCCTTGATAAGTAATGAGCACATAAATAAAACTCTTCCTTTAGGACTGAAGAATAGATACAAAATATTATATAGATATATATTCAAGACAGTATAATATAAAAACACAGATGGTTAATTTAACTTATACAATAAATGAAAGTATTGTCATTGCACGTAATATATAATAGTAAACTATGGCACAACAAGAAATAACAGACTTATCTCCCACATGTTACTCCTCCTGGTTCCCCGAAGCTACTGAACTCTCGCTCTGGCGCTACCCACATTCTCACCTCCCGTCTGCCTCATCCCAGGATGAGGGATGGAAACTAAAGACTTTTTAATATTTAAAACTAATTGAACAACCACTTGTTCTCAAAACACACAAGAATGCAAATTACAGATAATAGTTACTTACAAAATATATAAGTACAATGCCACCTGTTTAATTACAGAATATAACAATTATATATACTAAATAAAAGTGACATCTGGAACGTCCAAACTGAACAGGTCCAGCTTTCCCGTATCAATCAGGTACTAGACATGTGCAACGCAACCCCGCTCCTGTCTCCACTAACACTGCCACACCATACGACAATTTACAAAACACAATGTGTGTACATATACAGGCAATGATAAAATAAAATAAAACAAGTTATTTTAAATTTATATACGTATTCTGCTAGGAGTACGTAACACTTCCACCTCCAAGAAAAAAAATGCAATAGATTGAAGATCAATGGCATTTTTTCAAAGTAAAATGTATGACACTTGAGATTTATGGTATTAATTACACCAAACATGTAAAAGTAATAAGAACACATTTCTGGACAAAAATGAAAACACTCCAAATATAGTTTTACAGGAAACTCAGAAATTTCAGTCTTATGACTATGTTCTACATATGTGTCACTGGAGTATGCAAATTTATCTCTCCAAGGTACTATCTCATTTATTTCACTTTGTTTCAGATCATATTTCACACTCCTATCTACAACAGTATCATTAGTAGCATGAATAGAATTGTCAATAAAGGTAGCTGCTTTCACACAGTTATCATGGCAATTTTGCTTTTCATATGTTTCTACTATTTCTCCAAGATCAGTTTCATTTTTCCATGTGATCCCTTTTCCACATGGTGAAGTTTTCCAAGACAGACTCCAGTTCCCATTACTCCCTTTTTCTGGAGCTGAACTGCTTAATTGAAGCTGACTGGATGTTAAGTAGATTTGGGACTTCTCCTGGGTATGCTCTGACACAGACATCTGCTCTTCATCACTCTTGATCCTCTGTGGAACACATACTCTCGCCCAATGTATACTAAAATTAGAGAAATTAGCATTAAATCTCACAATTATGCATAAGACTTTCCCATTCATAGAACCTTCCGAAACACAAGACACCGACTTAGCAAAACTTTGACCTTCAAACCAAGAAATACAACCCAAGATAAGTGCAAAGACTACCTGATCGAACTGACTCAGCTGATCCATAAGGAACACAGAAATCAATTGCCTCATAACTCTGTCATAACGATCAGTGAAAGAAAACAGGCATATGCCTAGGCACCATATCTCAATCATAACTCTCAAGACAAGTTCACACCCTCTGATGGTGAACTTGAACACAACACACACTTTCATCAACCGTCTAGTCTTCCAAAAGACTAAATAAAACATGCCGAAAACTTTACAACCCTCACCATCACTTCCCAAGTGATTTACGTCTGATGACAACCAATCAACCAAGAGGTTTAAGGGTCTTAACATCTTGAAGATGAACAGCAGATTACCTGGGAAACACCCAAGGATAATCTGTAACCCTTCACAATGATTAACACTAGGTAGGATAACCTTATCCTCCAACTTGAAATACACACCTGGAGCCTCAAACATCTGCTCCCCAGTATGATTTAATCCTTCACCCACAATAGGACTCTGAAAGTCAACACCACACTTGAGTGGAACATACACTTTTATCACTCGTGCATTAAAATTAATTTGATCTGAATATAGAGACACTGCTCTAGTATAACTCACCACTTCCTCAGAACTGGATGCACAACCTACTTGAGTAAACTCTCTCTGCTCAACCACAAGGCTTGACAAAGATGTCCCACAGTCCATTACTTCACAAGAAAATGGCTCCTGCAGAATAAAAGTAGATTTCAACATCCTACACACACTCTGACTCAATGTACACAATGAGAAATACTTACTCCACATAGAATAAGAATCACAACTCCGCAACTTAGATCCAAATGATACCTTACCACTCTTAATGATTTTACCAAAATTTCCTCCCATGACTTCTGGAGCTGCTTGGAGTACTGTCTGCTCACAATCAATAATATCACTACCAAGCTGGGTCACATCCTCACAGACAACTGAAGAGGGAGGCTCAATGGGTCTCCATCTACTCAACAGAAGCTGATCCTCTGGCTGCTTTCCCACACTCTCCAGAACTGGATCTACAGTACAGACTGTCTCCTTGCTTCTCTCTGAAATCTTAGGGTCAGTTCTACTCAAAGCACATAAATGAAGGGAATCTGAAGCGAGCGGGCAAGTAACAGGTAGTTTGACCTCCTCCCCTATTATATCACCTTGACTAGGGTGAGGCGGGGCCTCTACAACGGACTTACTCTCGACAACTGATTCTAAACTTGGAGTGAGCGGGAATACTTCTGCCAACCCGACATCTTGTCCTAAACCATTCACTTGGCTGGAATACAGAGTCGTGGCTTTTAAGTTTCTCTCAACTCCTGGCACAACGTTCGTAGCGAGCGGGCAAGACAATGGTACATGGACATCCTTTCCCAATTTATTGGAATAAAGCAGAGTCGTAGTATCAGGCTTACTCTCAACAACTAAATCGGCCACACAGGAATCTGGAACAACCACATCCCACTTCTCCACTGAAGGGGTACTGGTTTCTGGAACAAATGCTTGAGTAACAACATCAGAACTGACAACTGGATTTATATTAGTACTGACATCAGCACAGGTAGAAGGGACAAAACCATCTTCTACAACAGGTTCATTCATAGAACTAACTTCAGCACAGGCAGAATAAACATGGTCTGCAACTGGCTGTTTACACAAACGGGGATCAATCTCACCCACAACATGATTTATGGCCACATCATTACCCAATATAACATCCACACCTGGGATGGGCAACTGTGTACTAACACCCACAGTGCATAAACGTGGTGTAATGGTGGATCTGAAATTAATGTCTATTAGAGGTACAGTTTTACATCCTGCAACACTCTGAAGAACAACAAACTTTCCAGTATCTCTCTTTTCAACATCAGAAAGAATACTGGATGAAATTACGGTTTGGGAAGCACCTGTATCACGAAGAATAACCACTGGCTTCCACTTCCCATTAATACACAAAACTTCACCTGAAGACATATATGGTGAATACTGTTTCACCCAATTGGGGTTTACAGTTACATGTTTATTAGTAAGTTTATTTTGCACACCTCTGCAATAAATGAGACCAGTTGGTCGTAACTCAGGGTGCAATATAAAACATGAATGAATTCCATGGCCTTTTCTCTTACAATGGGAACAGGACCTTACAGTGGACACACCTGTGGAACCAACTGTAGGTTTAGAAATAACCTTATTATTATTTGACATTCCTGACAATGAAGTAGCAGGATTAGGTTTTGTAAGAGAAGAGCTCATGGGAGTAACTGGAGTACTAGGACGGGATGGATTCTGATAAGGAGTTCGGTGAGCATTATAATTTACTCTACGACTAGACTTAGGTGAAGTGGCCGTAAACTGGGCCTTAGTCAACAACTCATGCTCATCCGCGAGCTTTGACAGCTCATAAATGTCTGTTACATTCTTTTGTTCTGCCATAAAAGTAGACAACTGGTCTGGGAGACATGACAATACTTCTTCCATTATAAGAAGATTCTTTAAAGCATCAAAATCAGTGACTGAAAGTGACTTTAACCATCTGTTACAAAAATTCGTCTTCTGACGAGTAAAATCTGCTATTGTCTGATCACTTGTCCTCCTTAGATTTCTAAACTTTTGCCTGTGTGCCTCTGGATTTAGCTGATAAGCATTTAAGATGCTTTTCTTTACAAATTCGTAATCAAAGCTATGAGCGTCAGGTAGGGATGTGAAAACCTCCTGACTACGCCCCTTAAATTGAGACTGCATAATGGCTACCCACTGATCCCTTGGCCAGTTCATACTGATGGCAATTTTATAAAAATGTGCAAAGAAAACCTCAGGATCCTCCTCATTGAACTTGGGCAACTCTATATACTTATGCGTCCTGATGGGATTATTATCACTATTTATTGAAACATTACTAGTATTTCCATGCCCAGCTGCCATACGCTGTGTTTCAAGCCTGAAATTAGTGTCAGCCATTTGTTGTTGAATCTCTAATTGTTGCCTTTTTGTGGCTTCTATTTGCAACTGTGCCTCAATTTCTAAACGTCTAGTCTCAAGCTCCCTTTGCTGAGCTTCAGCCTCTAATATTTGCTGTTGCTGTTGAGCTTCAATCTCTCTTTGACGAGCTTCAGCCTCTAATATTCTCTGTTCTTTTTGAGCTTCAAGCTTAGCATTGGCTATTTGCGCTTCTAACTCAAGACGCTTTAACGTCATCTGATCACTCGACTCCTCTCTTAACTCTTCTAGAAATTCTTCATCTAACTCTCCATTCTCAACAAAATGTGTCACAATGACTTTCAATATTTGGGCTTTAACCATTCTATTATTGGCGGTCAAATCCAACTGATTTGCCATTTGTATTAACTCAGTCTTTTTAAGGCTCTGAATCCTTTCAAAGTCTGGGTGAGCCACCAACGCTGCAACTTTCTCCTCCATCGTTACTAACACTTGGCACTTGATTCACAAAAATAATTAAAACAATGGCACTGCACTACACTTCACTGTAAAATTGTCACCACACTGAAAATTCGCTTGGCCTCACTGCACAAACAAAATATATAGGATGACTTACCTCAAAATCGTGAAACGTTGTTACTTGACACACAGGAAAGCTTGCTTGGCACATGGAATAGTTCTTAAGAAACACACAGACACTTGACACACTGGTACCTAGGAAGGCAAGGTTAGATTAGCATAATTAAGGTTAAGTGGGAACAATATCTCCCGGACAGGCCCCCATAACTCTTTGTTACCTATCGTTCGTTACGGCTCGTGACCCTACAGCAGCCAAGCTTTAATTACGTCTAGGGATACCACTGCTGCTCTCTAAAGCGCGTCACCAGTATAACCCCTTGATAAGTAATGAGCACATAAATATAACTCTTCCTTTAGGACTGAAGAATAGATACAAAATATTATATAGATATATATTCAAGACAGTATAATATAAAAACACAGATGGTTAAGTTAACTTATACAATAAATGAAAGTATTGTCATTGCACGTAATATATAATAGTAAACTATGGCACAACAAGAAATAACAGACTTATCTCCCACATGTTACTCCTCCTGGTTCCCCGAAGCTACTGAACTCTCGCTCTGGCGCTACCCACATTCTCACCTCCCGTCTGCCTCATCCCAGGATGAGGGATGGAAACTAAAGACTTTTTAATATTTAAAACTAATTGAACAACCACTTGTTCTCAAAACACACAAGAATGCAAATTACAAATAATAGTTACTTACAAAATATATAAGTACAATGCCACCTGTTTAATTACAGAATATAACAATTATATATACTAAATAAAAGTGACATCTGGAACTTCCAAACTGAACAGGTCCAGCTTTCCCGTATCAATCAGGTACTAGACGTGTGCAACGCAACCCCACTCCTGTCTCCACTAACACTGCCACACCATACGACAATTTACAAAACACTATGTGTGTACATATACAGGCAATGATAAAATAAAATAAAACAAGTTATTTTAAATTTATATACGTATTCTGCTAGGAGTACGTAACATCCTGCTTAATTTTCTGCTTCTCATTCTACTCTTCGCCGTCTTGATTCTTTGCACACTACTGGGTTGCGCCTCAGCTCTGGTGCCCTTCGTTCGACTCCTACCCTCAGCTTGTACGTTGTCACTGGCTTCCTGTCTCTCCAGGACTGCCGAGATCGCTACTGTCTTCGCTGCCTTGTGCGGTCCTTACAACACCCTCACTCTCGCCTGTGTCGTGCTTTGACTTTTCCCCCTCTCTGTATTTCCTGTTCCCCCTTCACCACCTCCCTTTTTATGTTCGGTTGTCTCGCTTGCAACATTCTCTTTCGGCTAGTATTACTAATATTTCTCCTCGTGTTGTTCCGTCTATGCCCCCATGTCGGGTCCCTCTTCCTCAATATTGCAAATCCCTGACCCACATTACTAAAGCTTTTACCCCTCCTACAGTTCTGAAACACCTTTTCCTTGAGCACTTGTCTTCACATTCCCGCTCCGTTTCCATCTTCACCGATGGGTCTAAGTCTGCAGACGGTGTAGGCTACTCTGTTGTTTTTTCAGACCACATCATGTGTCGCCTGCCTCCGGAGACTAGCATCTTCACGGTAGAACTTTATGCTATTCTCTATGCTCTTCGTCTTCTGCTTTCTCGCTGTCAATCCTCCTTCGTGGTTATAGTTGACTCTCGCAGTGCCCTCGTGGCTCTGGAGTCCATTAGTCCAGTCCATACAGTGGTAGTCGAGATTCAATATTGCCTGCTTCTTATCTCCAGTAGATTTAAGACAGTTGAGCACCAATATGGCTGGGTTCCCAGCCATATTGGTGTCTCTTAAAATGAGTGTGCAGACACCGCCGCTAAGGAAGCTATTCGCACTTGTCACATCTCCCATAAAAGTATTCCTTATTCCGACTTTTACCCAGTTATTCATTCCTTCATCTTTTCCCGTTGGCAGAGTTGTTGGTCTTCTGTTACTGGTAACAAACTGTGTACTCTTAAGAGTAGTGTGTCCCTGTGGCCTTCCTCCTACCACCATAACTGGTGGTGGGAAATGGCTCTGGCAAGGTTGCGTATTGACCATATGCGCTTAACTCATGGAAGCTTATTGGGGTGCCGCCCTGCTCCTTATTGTCCTAACTGCATTGTCCCTCTTACAGTTGTGCATATCCTTGTTGAATGTCCAGACTTCCAGGACGAGCGTGTGTCTTGCTTTCCGACTGTCCCTCGCGGTCACTTGTGCATCGATAGAATTTTTGGTGAATCAGATACTTTTGATATTGCTCGCCTTATGTGTTTCTGTTCTCATATTGGCATCCTCCGTAATATTTAGCGTCCTCTGATTATTCCGGACATTTGATGGTGTTACATAGCCTTCCTGGCTTGGTGACTTCTGTGACAATTACTAACTTGTGTGGACGTCACACACAAGACCATTACAGCTTCAGATCCTACCGTCTTGTCATAGACATTACGCCTGACATCTCCGTGGGCAATGACCTCACTAGACAAGACAATTTTAAACCATATGTCCTGCCCATGGGTGCCTACACATCCCCCGAGTGTTCTTCAGAACTGTTCTTCACTGTTCAATAGAGGCTTCCCAGCCTTCTGTTACAGCCTCAATCGACTATCGATAATAGTCACACCTCAACAGACTGCCGACACGTAAGCACCTTAAAACAGTGTCAATATTATTGCACCTTAATAGACTGTCAAGGCAACACGTATTTTAATAGAATGTATTGTCATTTACGTCTTCGGCGGATAGGCGGTTCCATGGGATAATAACCCTGTGGGTGAAAAAGGATCTCCTGCTCTCAGTCCTACATTGGGGCTCTTTGAGCTAGAAACCATTGCTCTTTGTTTGTGTAACATCTGACCTTTTGAAGAAATTGTCTGAATCAACATCCTTTAAATTGGCGATGAACACATTTGCAAGTGCCGCCAAGGCAGCAGCAAGGGTGCGCATGTGTGTGGCCTGCATTAACAGTGTGAGGGGTCTTGCAAAAATGACTGGAGATCAGTGTTAAATGTTGAAGTACAGCAAAGGATCCAATAAACTAATATATGGATGCAAGACAGAATATTATATGCATGAATAACACTGGAACTGTTGTGGGGAACACGACGCAGCCTCCTCAGGCTGTGAGAGAGACTGCGTAGCTCCTCAGGCTACTTTCCCCACAACCATTTACGTCTACTTCCCCTCTGACATTTACATCCACTTTTCCTCCTGCCATCTACGTACACTTATCATCTATCTATAGGTTCGTGGACGTACGTATACAGGTAGATACGTATATAGGTAGTGGACGTATCCCTGCCATATACGTCCACTACCTCCATGCTAGCTGTATCCACTTCCTCCATAATATCTACATCCACTGCCCCTCTTATTCTACCTCTGGTCCCTGTCAGCCATTAACACACCCTTCCTTGCTGCCGTCTAAGTTCACTTTCTCTCTGCCGTCTAAGTTCACTTTCTCTCTGCCGTCTACGTCTACTTTCTCCCTGCCGCCTATGTACACTTCCTCCCTGACAGCATATTCTCTGCCCAGATCATGATGAAGGACATGAGTGACAATACCCTGCACGCCACCTACGGCAGACTGGTGGTCAACCCAAACACCTATACCCTCTCCAGCCTCGGCACCAATCATGGCAATGCAGGTGAGTGGCAGGGTTACTTATGCCTCTCACTCTAATGATGTAACCTACTGTATCTCTAGCCTAATGTTGTAACTTTCTATAACTGTAGTCTAATGATGTAATCTAGTATATCAGTAACCTACTATTTCTGTAGTCTAATGATGTAGCCTTTTATAGCAGGACAACCATCCTAGAACATACTGTTGAAGGGCCTATTTGAGCCCAGTTGCCAAGGGTAAGGTGATGCTGGTACTAAAATGACGCATCGCTAGGGGTGGTAGCCAGCGTTGCTGGGACTGTGCGGTTACAAGAACTAAAAGGGAACATTACTAAAAGGCAGTAATCTGCCTGGCTACGACCACATGCACTTGTGTACACTAAATCCGGATGGCTATGCCTGCACACCAACAAAACGGCTTTACCTTGAAGGTAAATCCGGATGATGTACGAACAAAATCCAAAACCCAAGGTCCCAGTGGACGTTCCTCCTTATGGTTTGGTATTTGAGTACGGGACCGGAAATGCCACCCTCATACACAACTATTAGTACCATTACTTATTATTATTATTATTATTATTCCTCTACAGGTGATCATCTGGCTGGAAGTGTTGGCAACACGTTCTGTCCTGTTCGTGACCCGAATAACACTAACCCCTGTTGGTGGGGCGATCCCTCCACCCCTAACAGTGTAAGTATAGTATTACCCAGGGTCATGAACCCCTGTTGGTGGGGCGATCCCTCCACCCCTAACAGTGTAAGTATAGTATTACCCAGGGTCATGAACCCCTGTTGGTGGGGCGATCCCTCCACCCCTAACAGTGTAAGTATAGTATTACCCAGGGTCATGAACCCCTGTTGGTGGGGCGATCCCTCCACCCCTAACAGTGTAAGTATAGTATTACCCAGGGTCATGAACCCCTGTTGGTGGGGCGACCCCTCCACCCCTAACAGTGTAAGTATAGTATTACCCAGGGTCATGAACCCCTGTTGGTGGGGCGACCCCTCCACCCCTAACAGTGTAAGTATAGTATTACCCAGGGTCATGAACCCCTGTTGGTGGGGCGATCCCTCCACCCCTAACAGTGTAAGTATAGTATTACCCAGTGTCATGAATCACTGTTGGTGGGGCGACCCCTCCACCCCTAACAGTGTAAGTATAGTATTACCCAGGGTCATGAATCACTGTTGGTGGGGCGACCCCTCCACCCCTAACAGTGTAAGTATAGTATTACCCAGGGTCATGAACCCCTGTTGGTGGGGCGATCCCTCCACCCCTAACAGTGTATACTTTCCCTTGGATCAGACATGTTGTATGGGATTTTTAAATATAAATACCAGAGAAGTCAGAAAAACACATAAAGTCAAGGGCCTTAACAATCATTGCTCAAGAGTTCGCCTACCTTCCATAATAGCACCCATCTCACATCGATTCGATACTTTTGCAACGGAATACAGTATTTCATCTGACACGGGGTCCCCATTTTTAGTCCCTCCATCTCTTGTAGACACACTTCGTATTTATAATGAGGGGAATGAATGTTAAACAGGAGTTTAGATGTATTATCACTCATACAATCCTAAATATGTCTCTGCCTTATTGCACAAACTGCAGCTGTTTCTCATCACTGGCTGACAATTAACATGAAACAATTATTTTCTTTCTTTTAGGGGGAGGGGTTTTTCACTATATGTCAGTGAGTGCAATTTCCTCAGAATTATTATATTGTACTATCCCTCAAATTTGTTAGTCATACGAGTCCTTGGCTTCACCACCAACACTAACATTGGTGGTGAACACTAACAAAAAGGTACATTTGGCTGTGAAAGTACATACATTGGTGATTAAATGGTACATTCTTTCAAAGCCTAACATGCATAGCATTTCAGGCAGGTCCTTAAATTGACCAGTAAATGTAATAATAGGTACTTTGTAACATAATTTGAATTCACATAATAACTTAATCAGCATAAATTGTTACAGTAAATTATACTGATGAAGTGGCATTTCTTTAGTAATATACTGGGTGAGTGAGTAGCACAATATATATTCTGAGTGAGTTAGATGCACAAGGTGGGATACTAAGGATATGAAATTAGGAACCACTTTGTTCTAATTTTGAATAAAATATAGGTTGGACAATTTATTCATAATTTGTTAGGAATTGAGTCCCATTTATTGGGTAGTGATATTTACATGTGTTATGATGCTTGACATCTGGGTACGGTTCCTCTACTTTTGCAGCAATAAAATATATAATAATGCGTCCTTGCCTACTGCAAATGTATAGGATAAAGAAATCAACTGTTTAATCAGCAAAGTAATATACTTTAGTTAAGGGTAACAAAGAAACATACAAACCTATAAATGAAATAGAGGCAGCCAGAACTATTTTTGCACCAGAATGAAATAACACAATATAATTATATATAAGCACTGATCAGTATTTTAAAACTTAAATGAATAGATGGATATGCAAATAATGGTCTAACCAGGCAATTAGCTATGTTACTAAAAAATAAACAGGTATCAAAGACTTATCTCATAACATGTCCACAAAAGCCAGCTTCACCCATGTGACTGGCGTGCTAGAGCATGCACGGCATGGTGTCTACTCGTTACCAACTAAGAACCACGTTCGGCGTCGACAACATGTACACCTTAAGCGAGCTACAGTTAGCCTTAACCCTCCTACATCTTGGCAAGGCACCTAAAGAGGATGGGATTCCATATGAACTCATCAAATATCTTCCATCGACTGCACCTAGTACTCTTTTAAACTACTACAACCTATGCTGGACTCATGGAAATATTCCCTCACAATGTCAGACCAGTATTATTCTTCCTTTCCTTAAACCTGGAAAAGACCCATCCCAACCTGCGTCATACAGACCTATTTTCTTACTATCATGCCTCAGTAAAGTCATTGAAAGACTTGTACATACTCGCGTCCAATGGTACCTTGAGCATAATAATATTATACCATCACTCCAATCTGGATTTCGACCCCAATGCTCCACACTTGATCAAATACTCTGCCTTGAGCGTAAAATCCGCACTTCCCTCAGAAGTAGTAAATTTTGTATTGTTCTACCTAAACCTCAAAGGAGCTTTTGATAGCATTCCTCATACTTGCCTCCTGGCAAAGCTTGCACGTTTAGGTGTACGGGGATGATTACTTTTATGGTTACAGTCTTATCTTACGAACAGGACCTCTAAAGTCTATATACAAGGCGAGTTTTCCGATGGCATCCCAATACAAATGGGTGTCCCGCAAGGCTCCATACTAAGCCCAACCCTTTTTGCTGCATTCTGTGATGGTGTTCCCCCCCCCCCCCCTTATATTTCTCTCACGCCAGCTGAAAGAGTCATATCTACTTTACCCGAACGTTCTCTGCCTTTCAGAGAACAATTTGACATTTGTGGGAGCATGAGGTGTTCTCGCATAGGAGAGAAATTAACTAAAGAAGAGTGTTTTGGCCAGTGGCTTAGGCCCTTTTGGATGCCAAGATGGCGCCGACTCCTACGTTTTCGCGCCAAAATGTTATGACGTCAGTGGCACCAGATTGGCCAAGAACGGTGACGTGGTACAGAGAGCTAATGAGAAACGCCCCTGGCAAGTGTGACGTCACGAGTGGAGGTAGGTCCGGGTCGTGCGCCCCCGTGGCGCCAGGAGTTAGATACGACACGTCATCAAGGGCGGATGTGCGATAGGGGGGTCCTGTCAGTCTGACAGTATTCGCCCCTCTCCGGTGAATATACGCATCACCAGTGGTCTGCGAGCATCCTGCGAGGTCTTCCTGAACTCCGTGAGGTGGACAGAAGAAGGAATTGATGGGAAACGAGCAACAAGTGCTCCAGTGACAGGTGCTTAGCAAGAATGAAGCCTTAGCAGTGACGTCAGGGACGACTGTACAGTTTCACCAGTCGGGTGATGACGTAGCGGCTGGGCCGGTTCACCGTGAGGAAGAAGAAGAAGAACAAACTAGCTGGGAATACGAACGACTACAGCCGGGAGTAAGGACTGCAGAGGTAGTTGTGAGGAGGAGGCGACAGCCAGGAGACCGACTCCAACCCTTCAAGAGGTTATGGAGGAGCACGGAGCCTGCAGAGAGAAGCAGTATTGAGAAGACGCGCTTTTTGGGTGTTGGTGGAGGTCCTGGGAAGAGCATCAGTGCGTGTGGGGGTGTTCCCTGCAGCAAGTCGTGAGCCGGGACCAGGAGCTTCAATTCAACCCTCAACGGAGGACGAGTCCACATCATTTATGGTGGAAGTAGGTAATTCAGTTTTCCCTCTCATTCCCCTTTATTTAGCGATTAGCCAGAGTATCTTCTATGTCGTGAGCAGGGCTCACCAATGTCTATGTTTCTAGTAAGACACAGTTGTGAAGGGAGATGCTATAGAGCTCTCACGAGATATATATAAGGTGTGTGATTGCGCCTGTGGTTTGATGAAGAGATTACTGTGACGAGGACATTTATATTTACATGTCATTTATATTATAACTTCGTGCCAGTGGTTATATATATAAATATACAATTTAATAGTGTAAGGCTGTGTGCCTAGAGTTACCTCGTTATTATAAAAATTGATAGTGAACTATATATACTGGAGTTATTAAATAATATATTCATATGTCTAGTGGTTAACTGTGATTATGCCAGTGTTGTGATATACTGTGAATACGAGGGAATAATAGGCGCCTCACGCCAATAGTGTGAGTATAGTGAGGAAGTGAAAGTGTGAGGAACAGTGAGGAGTGTGAGTGGGCGTGGCATCTCGCGAGTTGCTAAACGTTCAATAACACTGCATGTGGAGCGTGGGAACGCACGTCAACTGGGAGTGTTGCCATTCCCGGAGTGTTCCAGAATTGTGAAGAGGCAGAGAGAAGGCTGCTCATTTATTCCTTTGCCATGTTGTTGATGCAGAGTTATGATTCTTTGATCTTTTAAGTAAACTACAAAACCACCGCCGTGTTTGTGTCAACCCTCCATTACCTTGTTGCTATTGAGACTATCTAAGAGAGAGTGATTTAAACATATACTTACCTGTTACCAAATTGATTAGTATTCCCTGGGGCCACTACTATATAACTACTATTCCACTGATGTGTTACTGGACACAGTAACCACCTGTTGGCGACCTATAGTGAGCGGTAGAGCCCTCTGTCGGGACGGGCACATGATCAAGTGAAGTGATCGTGTTCTCACTCGTCTTTAGGCTACGAGGCCAGCCGGAGACAGACTGAGAGACTCTCCTGGTGAACAGTGGCACCGTGAGGATCGAGTGCAGACCCGTGGGGGCTACAGTAAGTAATGTTTATAACTACTAATACTTGGTGGTGACTGGCTAGAGAGAGAGACACCCCGACAATTCTTAGCAGATTTGCCTAACACTCGTCCTGTTCACCTCTCAGCATACGCCGACGACTTAACAATGAATTATTCAGACAATGCCCTACCTAATACAGTCTCAACAATGCAAACAGCCCTTGACCACCGCATAGATTGGACAGAACAATGGGGCCTTCAAATTAGTACTACCAAAACCTATTATCAGATTTTCAGTAAAAAAAGACTTGCTCATCTACCCACCCTCACAATACACAACATTCCCATCCAACACGTACGAGAACATAAGTACCTTGACATGCACTTAGACTCGCCCTTACTTACCTGGAAAGCACACACTCAACACCTTAAAGAGACGACACAACCCCGACTTGCCATACTTAAAGCCCTCACTGGCACCACCTGGGGAGCACACTTAAAATCTTGCTCCGTTTCTATACAACCTACATTCACAGCTATTGTTGCCAAGCATATGCGTCGGCTGCGCCTACTAACCTACAGAGCCTAGAGGTCATTCAAAACAATGCCATGCGACTTATATGTGACGCAATGCGTTTCACTCCTATCCTCGGATTTTACAGGGAAACGGGCCTAACAAGCTTAACCATCAGACGAGACATAGTGTGTGCCAACTATCTGTCCTTCTGTACCACTGCTCACCAGACACACCCATAAAGAAAAAAAATTAACCCAACAGGTAAGCCACGTATCTCTCGCTTTCCAACCAATCACTCGCAACCTTTCCTCACACGGGCAACAAGTAACCTCAATATAGACCTCTTTCTACTTCAAAACTCAGAAACCCAACTTACTGTTCCCCCTATTCCATCTTGGCTTTATACAACTAATACATCAATACAACTCAAAGACAACATTCCAAAATCTGCACCAAACTCAGCCATAGCCTCAGTCTTTATCTCAACAATGAAAAATTGCTACCCAAATACCACAGCAATTTATACAGATGGATCTCGCATCATCATGAACAACGTACCCTCGGTTACTAGCGATGTATGGATACCGGAATACCATCTCAAGCAGGGATATTGGTTACCAAACCAACTATCTATTTTCACAGCTGATGCCTTATATCAAGCCCTCCAAATAATCACAACATTACCAGTCGGGACATACACAGTCTGCAGTGACTCCAGGAGTGCGATTCAAGCAATTACGTACTCTTCAGCAACAACGTGCAAGGAGTTTGTTTACCCATGTTTTCAACTTCCTCATGAACATCGATTGAACGGTTATGATACCTCTATCCAATGGGTCCCAGTGCATTGTGGTATTCTCCATAATGAACTAATACATCAACTAGTCAGAGCAATGCACAACACGCCCTCACATTACCCGTCATCCAATTCCCCATGTTTCATGCCTTCAAAAATACCATCACCCAAGATTTTGCGACGAAATGGAAAACGTCATGCTCACTTTTGTACTATGTGTCCATTTAAAAGAAATGGGAAACTTGGAAACATGTCAGATACAAAAGCAGAGAAATTGATATATCGATGACCAGATTAAGGCTGGAACACACCAAACTGGCAGCACACAGTTCTAAGTACAGAACAGACATCAACGAACTCTGCATCCACTGTCAGGTGCCTGAAACAATCGAACACTATCTCCTTCACTGTTGCCGACATTATAGTGCCAGAGCAAATTTCAAACAAGTACTTATCTCACTTAAAATACCCTTTACAATCGAGCATATATTAGGAAGAGGTGACCACTCGTTACAGGAAAAATACCAAATAGTCAAAGCACTGGCTAAATATCTCCAGTCGACCAACTAATTGGGTCACATCTGACCCGCGCCACATTTATACCTGGCGCCACCAACAGCTAAACACAAAAAACAACTTCCCTCGTCGCAACACCATGGATCAGTTGACGCTATAAACACAACACATCGCCCTACGGTGCGGCAAGTCTCCCTCTAACATACACCTCTGTTTTAGTCGCCGCTCCTTTATCTACAGCACAACGCAACAAGCACTTTAGGAACTCTTATCATCCTCAACATAAACGCCTCCCCCAACGTCTGTACTGGTGCAGTCATCCTAGAACAAATCCTTCGTGCAAACTGCACCTACTATCAAGAAGAAGAACAACAACAACATGAAATCTCTAGATACTCTGCTATCTGAGTGTAATACTTAAGAACATAATTATAACTATACTAATATGCATATAACACTGCTAAGGTGTAATTACTTACTAAGAAATATGTACATACAAGAAACTGGAATAATTACAGGGGTGAATCAGTGACGCTAGGTTGATATACTTCACGCATTATTGAAACATCCCAAATATGGTCATCCCCCCATGAGACGCCACGGCGCCCCCCCCCACATGAATTAACATGCAATAGCATTAGCAAAATATCTCATACACTACAGTATGCTACAATTAACTCAAACATATATACTGGAAAATAGATGGACATAATGGTTAATTTCAAATAACTGAGGCATGAGTATTGAGCATACATGTTTATCATGATAAATGTTAGAATCATGTATTATGGATTCATTACATCCCACCCCGTCCTTAAAGAAAAATGAAATTAACTGAATGTTGATTGACTTTTTTTTTGATTGCAGGTGAGTGCAATACTGAGTACTCATAATCAAATCATAATTGTTGACATGGAACTGCCTAAGAACAACATTACACTCTGAAACAAACTATAGAAGGTATATGACAATTGAAATACAATCAGAAATACATAAGCAACACTCATCCACGATCTGTAAAAAGTCACTAATATAATATTTAACAAGGTAAAATATTGCAAGAATTAATTTATTTCAATATTGCAAGAGAAGAACAATTTGAATCTTAACTTCTGTAATGAATTCATTAACTCCAAGGAAATGAAATAACTAGATATGGAAATAATCCAAAGTTCAATAATTGATAATACACTCATTATGTAAGAACAATTCACTGTAGCAACTATACAATATATATTTTCTTCATTACATTCTGAAACACTGTCTCCCCATTTTAGTGTATCTATTACACCTTAGATTCTCAACACCTTTATCTCTCTAGGGCACTATCATATTTTGTTTACCCAGATACCTGAGGTAAATTCTCACTCTCTGCTCATTACAACATTTGCTCCTATTATACTCAGCACACTTAGCAAGATTCACATATGACTTAAGTACAATACATACATCCAAAACAATGACAATCTGGACAACAAAATCTATTATAGACAGTTTCCACTTAACTGATTTCATCCTTAACTTGGTAGAAATCAAACAACACCCAAATATCCACTTTATTAATAAGGAACAGGTTACAACACACCAGCACAACAAGATAAATTACTTACTCAACATCCGAAAATGCACTACCTTATGTAAACAGTACAGATTCAACAAATACTTTCTTCTTGGAGCACTTCATCAGGCAACGTTTGCATAAGTTACCTGGACTTGGATGTAGTGAACTCTGACCACTGCATCTCGGTTGAGGACACCATGTACACTTCCTTGATTTTGATTGTTGCCGCCGAAGGCGGCTAGTTTATTGTGCACCCCATACTCATCCTGTGAGCGATAGCGCAAAAGCATTACAGAGGGCACAAAAGGTCTTTATCAGACCTCATCTTAGATTATTACATAAACAATTTCTTCAATCCTTCACACCTTATAGATACAATGTCAGCTAGTTACAGAGAAAGTGCTATTACAAGAGCTACATATTTACAGTAAGTCATCTTACATTAATGGTAGGTCTTATCGCTAATACATAATAGTTTGGCCAATGGGGATATTACAGAGTCATAGGGGAGCTTCTGATTATTATTAGTTCTCACAATACACTACTTGTTTCTGAATCTCATATGTCGTTCATCTACTGGAAGCAAAATGTGGGTACAGTGCAAGGATTTCAGGTAATTTATCCATGGTAATAAGATAGGTTGCCATATCATACAGAGTGAGCTTAGATTTATCTCTAAAAGGCTCAATTTTACTACAATCCAAGATATAGTGTTCGAGTGTGTGTCCCTGCCTATGTCCACACACATTACTTCATCTAGATCCCTATACAAGCCGAACTGCCAGAGATACTTGTAGCCAAGTCTTATACGAGCTGTGACAACATCTGTTAGTCTACTGACTTTGTTACTTGCCCCATACACATGTTTTACTTCACACATTTCATTGTGATGAACAATGGACCTGCTAGTTCCAGTTAGCACTGTTCTACTTTCTTCAAATCCATCCAGGAGTTCTCGTCTAATGACACTTTTAAGGGACCTATTTGATAACTCAAGATTCCGTTCAATACTGTCGTTATTTACTGCAGCCTTAGCAAGGGCGTCAACTTTGTCATGTTCCTGCATGCCAATGTGAGAAGGAATCCACAACATTTTTATATTTACCCTCTTGCTAAGTATTCTTATATATCTACGTCTAGCTTCCAAGACAAGCACGTTATTACTTGATTGCAAACTGTTTGTTGCTCGTAGTAAGGAAAGGGAGTCAGAAATAATTAAGCTGTCTACTTCAGTGTTGTCAATAATTTCGAGTGCTACCAGTATCGCTACCAACTCGGCTTGCATTGTGGATGCCCAGTTATTAATTCGGATATTTCTTTGAATTGTGCTGCCATCGGGCTGATGAGCAATAACAGAACTTCCTGTATTGAGTGATCCGTCAGTGTATATGGTCTGTGCAATGTTGTTTTCAGTTTGAATATTGTGAATGTGTTCTATGGTGCTTAATTTAGCAGCAAGCTGAGCATGAGG
>NC_091166.1:27128123-27170462 GCF_040958095.1 Procambarus clarkii | reverse complement strand
ATAGATAGATAGATAGATAGATATGTATATATATGTATGTATATATATGTATGTATATATATATATATATAATAGTGGTACCACTTGTAATTGTCGGGACCCATAGCCTCGAAGAAGAAAATAAAGAGTATTCAGAGAAGACCTTGTGGATTCCTGCTGAACAGTTTAATACTTTCTTCTCCTACCACTCCTCTTCTTTTTTATTTATATTATTTTATTTCATGACATTACTACAGTTTACAGAGAACCAGCTCTTCAGAGGTGGGGTACGTGCCCAAGATACAGCATGCATTTCTTCTCTAGATCGCTACACTGAGGAGCTGGAACAGGAAACTGGCCGCTCTTGAGTCTTTAGTTTTCCCAATGAGTGCCTTACCCACCTCCTTTACGAGCTTAAGTGCATATCTACCTCCAGGCGCCAAGGGTCTCAGAGCCTTTCGGCACGAACCTGTAACAACGTTCTAGGTCCCTGTACTTGTTGGTTTTCTGGGTCTCCCTGGAGGCGGCTGCCCCACCTCCCTCAGCTGTACTGTGAGGTAGATAGGTATTAACCCATGTAGATGTACACGTGTACTCCCATACGACCTGTTTACCTTCCCTACATGGCTGCAGGGTGATTCCACCAGGGCGTTTGTGACTGTTGTCTGGTCTCCCTTTATACGGGGCACCCAGCCGTAGCCAAACTTCTCTTGATGATACCATTGACTGCTTCATGTCTGGCAATCTTTCTCTGTGACTTACGAAAGATGGGAACATAGCCGCTGCATTGGTCTGCCCGCGCATAGCGACAGATACACCAGTGTACGGTGGAGATAGGGACGGCAAGGCGCAGAGCAACACCAATACTTAGGACCTGATGGTCCAGGCGAGAGCCCAAGGCAGAATTAGAGACAGCCAACAAAGTCCGTGGCATAGGGAGCTTGCACAGCTAGAAGATGCGCTCTGTCCTTCCCAGAAGCTGCCTCCCACAATGCTGTGGCAATGTTCTCCACTATTAGGCTATCCCATTTGGCCTGTTTGCAGTCGTTTGGAAAAGTTGCTCGAAGGGTGAGAGTTGGCAGGATTGTCCCACTGACCAGCTCCGTCCACGAATTTGGGATCATGAATCCCAATGGAGTCTTAGGTATTCTGGAAGTATTTCATTCAGTAATTCACCTATAGCACTGGTCGAGGATAAGAATGCCGGCAATACTAACTGTGTCGCCTAGCGAATACCTATACCCCGAGTCTAACTGGGAGCGTTGCTTGGTCCCAATGGTCATCTTGCAAGGAGAGGTTTGACAATTTCACAGTTATTGATCTTAGGAGTGCATATTATTCTGTTATTTTTGGGCTGTGAAAGGAGGGAGCACACCTTAGGAAATAGGTAAGTTTGGGCAAAGCCAGGCATCTTGTGAGGAGTGTTACTGTATCAACACCGTTGCTGGATGGTGGAGTGGCGATTTCGGCGCCATCTATGGACCTGCACTCCAACTGTTAGGTATTAGATGAGATGCAGACAACGCCATCTGTTGGCAGTGGTGTAACATCAGTGAAAGGCTCCTGTTTCATACCTCAGTTAGGAAGTGAGGTCGATGATGATGACCTCTGGTGGGTGGCATAACGATATCAATGTCATCTACGCTGTACATGCAATTACAATTTCAGTTCCCTGGTGGGTGTTATCCTAAGTAAGTAAGTAATTATCAAAAGAAGGCACCAAACCGGGAAGGCTATGTAGCACCATCAAATACGCAAAATAATCAGAGGGCGCTAAATATCACCAAGGATGCCAATACGAGAACAAAAACGCATTAGGCGAACGATATCAAAAGTATCCGAGTCACCAAGAATTCTATCGAGGGACAGGTGACCGCGAGGGGCGGTCGGAAAGCAAGACACACGCTCGTCCTGGAAGTCAGGACATTCAAGAAGGACATGCACGACCGTAAGAGGGACAATGCAACTAGGACAATAAGGAGCAGGGCGGCGCTCCATCAAGTGACCATGGGTTAAGCGAGTATGGCCAATACGCAACTTCGCCAGAGCTGTTTCCCACCGCCGGTTACGGTGGAAGGAGGACGGCCACGAGGAAACACAACATTTAAGAGTACGTAGCTTGTTACCAGTAACAGACAACCAAGAAGCCTGCCAACGGGTAAGGACTGAGGAATGGATAACTGGGTAAAAGTCGGAATACGGAATGCCTTTACGAGAGATGGGACAAGAGCGGACAGCTTCCTTAGCGGCAGCATCCGCACGCTCATTTAAAGACACACCAATATGGCTGGGAACCCAACAAAACTCAACCGACTTAAATTTACTGTGAACGAGAAACAGCCAATGCTGGATCTCGACAACTACTGGATGAACCGGATTAAAGGACCCGAGAGCCATGAGGGCACTACGAGAGTCAACAACAACCACAAAGGAAGACTGACAACGAGAAAGCAGGAGACGAAGAGCATAGAGAATAGCATAAAGTTCTGCTGTAAAGATGCTAGTCTCCGGAGGCAAGCGACACATATAAGTGCGATCAGGAAAAACAACAGAGTAGCCAACACCGTCCGCTGACTTAGACCCATCGGTGAAGACAGAAACGGAGCGGGAGTGAGAAGAAAAGTGCTCGAGGAAAAGGCGTTTTAGAACCGTAGGAGGGGTAAAAGCTTTAGTGATACGGGTCAAGGAAGTACAAAACCGCGGAAGAGGGACCCTCCACGGGGGCAAAGAAGGAACAATACGAGGAGAAACATCAGAAATACGAACGGAGAGAGAATCCTGTAGGCGAGATAACCGGACAGAAAGAGGGAGGTGGTGAAGAGGAACAGGAACCGCAAGAGGGGTAAAAGTTAAAGCACGACAGAGGCGAGAGGAAGGATGTTGCAAGGACCGCGCAAGATAGCGAAGACAGTAGCGATCACGGCGGTCCTGGAGAGACAGGAAGCCAGTGTCAACATACAAGCTAAGGATGGGAGTCGAACGAAAGGCACCAGAACTGAGGCGCAACCCAGTATGGTGCAAAGCATCAAGACGGCGAAGAGTAGAAGGAGAAGCAGACGAGTAAGCAGGGCAACCATAATCGAGCTTAGACAGGACGAGAGAGGAATGTAAAGCAAGGAGAGTGCGCCTATCTGCCCCCCAAGAAGTATGGGACAAGACCCGAAGGAGGGTAAGGGCCCTAGAGCACTCAACACGGAGGTAAGAGATATGGGGAGACCAAGACAAACGAGTGTCAAGGAATAACCCCAAAAGCTTCGCGGAATCTTTGTATTCAAGGGGATGACCATAAAGTGACAAAGAGGGACGAAGAACAACCCGTTTCCGCGTAAAAGTCATGGCACAAGTCTTAGAAGTAGAGAACTTGAAGCCATGACCTGTGGCCCAAGATGACACGGCATCAATTGCAAGTTGAAGCCGGCGTTGAAGGAGAGGCGAATCATCACCCTGACAACAAAGGGTAAGATCATCGACATAGAGAGCGGAGAAGACACCAGAAGGAAGAGAGGAAAGAAGACCATTGAGGGCAACAAGAAAAAGAGTAGTGCTCAGAACACTACCCTGGGGAACACCTTCGTATTGCTGAAAAGAGGGAGAGAGAGCGGTACCAAGGCGCACCCGAAAGGAACGACGAGAGAGGAAGCTGCGGAGAAAGAGAGGGAGATGACCACGAAGGCCGAAAGAATGAAGTTGAGATAGGATATGATAACGCCAAGTGGTGTCGTAAGCCTTTTCTAGGTCAAAAAGGACGGCAACAACGGAGGTCTTCGCAGCAAAAGCAGTACGAATATAGACCTCCAAGTTCACCAGGACATCTGTCGTGCTGCGGCACTTGCGGAAACCAAATTGAGAAGGGGAGAGGAGGTGATGGTGTTCCAGGAACCACATCAGACGAACGTTAACCATACGTTCAAAGAGTTTGCAGACACAACTTGTGAAAGCAATAGGGCAAAAGTCCTTAGGGGAAGTACCCAGAGACCCCGGTTTGCGAACAGGGAGGACAACGGCATCGAGCCAGTCCTCAGGGACTGACGACGACTCCCAGATCCGATTATACAGACTCAGTAAATACTGAGACGTGCTCGGAGGGAGATGGCGAAGCATCTCATAATGAATACCATCGGAGCCCGCCGCCGTAGAACCGCAGAGGGCCAGGGCAGAACGAAGTTCAGAGAGAGAGAGAAGGGATCATTATAGGGAAGCTGAAGATGAGTGCAGAAATCTAAAGGACGAGACTCAAGGACAGGTTTACGAAGAAGGAAAGATTGGGGAAGATGCAGACCAGAGCTAACAGAAGAAAAGTGGGAACCCAGTTTGGAAGCGACCTGCAACGGGTCCGCCACAAGAGTATCATGGAGGTGAAAGACCGGTGAAACATCGGGAACGAACTTACCCGCTATCTTGCGGATACGCTTCCAGATCTGGGCCAGAGGGGTCTCGGACGTAATTGTTGAGACATAAGATGCCCAACATTCACGTTTAGCCGTACGGATGGCCCTACGGGCCACCGCACTCGCTTTCCGAAAGAAAAGAAAAGAATCGGTCGTCTGCCTACGGCGGTGCCTCTTCCAGGCTGCACGCTTACAGCGGACAGCCCGAGCACAGTCCGCATTCCACCAGGGAACGCACTTCCGTGGACCCCGAGAGGAAGAGCGAGGAATAGAGCGGAGGGCAGCGTTGAAGACAGTGTCATGAAAAAGGAGGAGAGCGCGAGAGAGAGGCAGAAGGGAGAGGTCAGGGAGAGCAGCACTGAGGGTAAATAGGGTCCAGTCTGCCTTAGCAAACTGCCACCTAGGGAAAGAGAGGGAAGGGCGAAAAGAGAAAAAGGAAACAAGGATGGGGAAATGATCACTTCCATGGAGGTCATCAAGAACCTGCCACGTGAAATCTAAGTAAAGAGAAGAAGAGCAGAGAGAAAGATCAAGACAAGAAAGGGAGCGAGTCCGAGAGTCCAAATGAGTGGGCTCACCAGAATTCAGAAGAGACAGGGAAGAAGAGAGGAGAAACGGCTCAAGGAGGCGACCCCGGGTATTCGTCAGAACGTCACCCCAAAGAGAATGACGACAATTGAAGTCACCCAGCAGGAGCACAGGCTCCGGCAAGGAGTCCAGGAGGTGTTTCAAATCAGGAAGAGAGAGCGGGACACTCGGGGGGAGATAAATGGAACAAACTGTGTACCATTTCCCCACAAAGATACGAGCAGCAGAACAATGGAGAGGCGAAGGAAAAAGTAAAGGAACAAAGGGAACATCAGCCCGAATCAAAAGAGCAGAAGAATTAGAAGCCCCAGCAATGGCTGGGGGGGGGGGGGAGAGAAAGGAATAGCCACGAAAACGACCAGGACGAGCACCAAGCATTGGCTCCTGGAGACAGACACAAAGGGGCGAAAACCGCGAAATCAGAAGTTGGAGTTCGAGGAAATTGGCGTAATAACCTCGAACGTTCCATTGAAGAATGGACAACGACGAGAAGAGAAAGGACAAAAACAGAGAACAAGGAAGAAACAAAGGCGAAAGAGCAACAGAGCACGTTAAAGAATATCAGGGTCGGGATCAGGGTCAGCAAAGTCAGGGTTAGGGGGCATGGGTAAACTGAGCAAAGACGGAGGGAAGGAAACGGGAGAACAGAGCAGAGGTGGGCGGGCACGGTCTGGAGGAGGAGGAGGAAGAGGAGGAGACAACGGAGAGGAGCCGTCAAGGACAGCAGCAGGAGGAGGGGGAGTAGAAAGAGGGGAGCGCACCCCAGCAAGAGCAGCAACCGAAAGGGAAGCAGGGGCCAAAGAAACCTCCATAGCAGGAACAGGGGGCGCAAGCACTGAAACGGGAGGGGAAGGAGCAACAGAGCCAGAAGGAGGAGCTGAGGAAGAAAGCGAAGCCTTCTTACCCGCCGGGGAAGAGGAAGGAGAGGAGCCAGGCTTACGCTTCTGACTTAAAGAGACCGGTGTCCCAGCAACTACGTACCGGGCAACGGATTCCAGTGTCTCAACAGGAGAAGCCGAACGAGAGCACACACGACGGCCGTTAGGAGAGCGATGGACATCCGCCCGCACCGACAGGCGGTGGGGAGAGCCAATAGATGGAGGAAGAGGATGGGAAGGAGGATCGGAGGGGGACGAGGAAGAAGACACAGGAGACACGACAGACCGGGTAGAAGGAAGGGGAACCTCAGACAGAGGACCAGGAGGAGGATCCTTCGGGAGAGAACCCAAAGGAACAGAGGAGGGGGCAGTGGGCGTATCAGGGTCCAAGGCCCGGAAACGGTTGTGAGTCTGAGGAAGGCGGGAAGGACGAGGAGAGGAAGAGCGCAACACGCGAGCATAAGAGATATTAGCATAAGGCGGGAGCCGGCGAACCTGGCGCCTCGCCTCAGGAAAAGATAAACGCTCCCGGTGCTTCAGGTTGAGGACGGCTGCCTCAAGCTTGTAATGGACACACGCACGGGAGAAGGTAGGATGGGCCTCACCGCAGTTGAGGCAACGAGCCTGGGGAGAAGTGCACTCCGACTTAGAGTGACCTTCGCCACCACACAAAGGACAGAGAGAGACAGTCCCGGAGCAGCGGAGGGCACCATGCCCAAACCTCCAGCACTTGTTGCAGAGCCGAGGAGAAGGAATGTACTCCTGGACAGAGCACCTGGCACCAGCAAGAATGACAGAGGGTGGAAGGGTCCTACCATCAAAGGTAATCTTCACAACCTGGAGGGGTTGACGGCGACTACCACGAGGGGGACGAGTAAACGTGTCCACCTGGAGAATAGAATGGCCCTGGGCAGCGAGGATATGGCGAATATCGTCGTGGCAGTCGCGCAGGTCCCGAACACCGGTTGCAACATGGGGCGGGAGCAAAATAGTGCCAACACTGGCATTCAACTAAGCGTTCTTCGAGACCCGAACGGGGGTCTCGCCAAGGCAGGATAAGGCAGCCAAGCGGGAAGCAGCATCCTGAGAAGGAGCAGCAACGACACGTGTACCGAGACGAGTGGGGTTGAAAGTAATGGAGGCATCCACGGAATCAATGAGATGTCGATGAAGGGAGAAATCGTCAGGAGGCGCAGAATCAAGATGGAGGAGATCAAAATATTTGGCCCACGAAGCGGGACCAAACAAGGCTTGATAGGTAGCAGAACTGGAAGGAATCGAGCGAGGGCGGCCGTGACGAGGACGGCGGTGAGAACCCCCAGAGAGAGAGGGGTTAAAAGGCGCAGTAGTTACAACTAGAGAAGGAGCCGCGCCAGGGGACGAGGTAGTCACCACTGGGGGCTTGGGGCTCGACCCAACCACAGAGGAGGGAGGGGAGCCAGGGGAAGGAGTCAGAGAGGCCAAAGGAGGAGCAAGGTCGGGGCCCAATGCAGCGGAGGCTACAGAGCCCGGTCTTCCAATACGGACCGACTCGGGGGCTTGGTCGCCCACCCCACGAGCCTGAGAAGGTAAGCCAGAAGCAGCCGAAACAAGGGTTATCATCTTGACGAAAGAAGAATTCACTCACGAATGTGCCCCCACACCCACCATGGAGCCACAATTAGAGGCAGGACACCCAACAAGAAGCTATCGCCGATCTTGTCGGGGCCTCCTAGGGGTGCGTACTGAGTATACGCCCCACAAACGACACCTTAAGAAACCGACAGTCCGTCGAGATCGGGTTCAGTGACGAAGTGGGGATTGACAATAAAAGGTTCCCCTCGCTCTCAACGTCGGGTACTGCAGTTCTACGGGTGCATGAGTATGCCTCCTCAAGCACCCGGGCGTCAAAATAGAAGAAGACCATGGAAGAACCAGAACGAGCAAAAGGTCGGCAGGAAACGGCAAGCAGATAGGAGAAGAGGGGGGAGAAAAACGAAACAGAAGGAAAAGGAAAAGATGCCCAGCAAAATTGGAGAGGACGGCAGCGGGAGCACAAGGCTAGAAAAGGACAGAGGACTGTCCCAAGGAGCATCACACTCCGGCAGCCGCCCACTAAGCCCCCACACGGCGACAACGAGCTGAGCGGGGAGGGGGGGGGGGGTGTTATCCTAAGGCCCCCCTGTAAACTGTCTGTGTCTCTAATGACGTTTATGTTCACAGAGGTGACGTGAGGAGGCGATTGCACTGAGGAGGGCAGTTCACCTTGGGCAGTCCAGAACTCCTGACTTGGTCCTGTTAGAGGACAAAGTGGCCACCGTCGGTAGTAGCAGTGTGTTAGCTGCTGTAGTGTCCCAGAAAACACAACATTTTCTGATGTACTTATTTGGTATCAGAAAGGAGACACTGTAACTATTTATATAAATTCGTCTTTTAAACGAATAAAGTGTGTGTGTGTGTACTTGCCTAGTTGTGCTTAAAGGGGGATGAGCTCTTGCTCTTAGGCCCTACCTCTCAACTGTCAATCAACTGTTGTACAGGTTCCTGAGCCTATTGGGCTCTATCATATCTACAATTGAAACTGTGTATGGAGTCAGCCTCCACCAAATCACTTTTTAATGCATTCCATTTGTCGACCACTCTAACACTAAAAAAGTTCTTTCTAATATCTCTGTGGCTCATTTTTGTACTCAGTTTCCACCTGTGTCCCCTAATGTGTGTGCTCCTTGTGTTAAATAGCGTGTCTTTATCTACCTTATCAATTTCTTTGAAAATCTTGAATGTGGTGATCATGACCCCCCTAACTCTCATGTCTTCCAGAGACATATGGTTTAATTCCCGTAGACTCACACAAACACACACACACACACACACACACACACACATACACAGATAGAAAGAAGTCTTCTGTGTGGGTGTGTGGAAAGTAGTGATTGGTATAAGCATTACTATAATGTGTGTATTTAGTGTGTTTGGGGTGTTTATGTGTGCGATGTGTTTGTGTGTTTGTGTTTGGAATGTTTTTGTGTTTCTGTTGTTTGTTTGCCATATTTGTGTTTGGTATGTGTTTATATGTTTGGTGTGTTTGATATGTTTGGCATGTTTGTGTGTGGCGTGTACGTTTGTTTTGTTTATGTGATGATCTGTGTTGGTGTGTGTGTGGCATGCTGGTTGTGTTTGTGTATTTGTCTCTGTTGGTGTGTTTGATGAGTAGAGAATGTTTGTGTGTTTGGTATGTATGTGTATGGTGTGTGTTTGGTATGTGTGTTTGTTTGGAATGTGTGTGTGTGTGTGTGTGTGTGTGTTAGGCGTGTGTGTGTGTTTGGAAAGTACTGATAAGTATAAGAATTAGACTAGTACTATGGGGTAGTATGTGGAGGTAGGCGCTGGGTGTTGTGAGTAATATAATACTGGTTGGTGGGCTGGTGGCCAACTGGTGACTATGTAGGAGGCTGAGACTCAGTGTTAACTCACCGCAGGCCGGCCTGGACACACCTACACAACACGGGTGAGAGAGAACTCTCTCTCTTCACTTTCTATTGCTCCGTATCTTTGTCTTTCTATCTGTCTCTGCCATCGTCTTTGTCTCACTCATGCTCTCTCTGTTTCACTTTTCTTTCTGCCTCTCTCCTTTGCTCTCTCTCTCTCTCTCTCTCTTTTCTTTATCTCTCTATCATTCTAAGAGCAATAAAAATAATTATACCTAATAATTTAAAAAAATAAATAATTAAAATTGACGTTTTGAAAACTTTTTCTCCAAAACTTTATGGCGTAACATTTGAAACACTTTCTATTAAAAAGTTGTGACTCGAGTTTTATTCTCTTCTTTACAAATTCTCAAAATACGTATATTTAACGTAATTTAAAACGTGCCCTAAACAACAAAAATGTCGTTTTAGCACGTTTATAGAACGCAAGAAATATTAGGTGGGGTTGTCTGGACCAACGTACCCGGGAATTGACTTCTGCCAGGGTGTTAGCTACCCCAGTAGGAGATTATTTGACACCCATGTCAGCGTGTTGCGCTCTCTCCGTACTGATCCTGTGGAGTCCTATACTCAGCTCGGACTGATCCTGTGAAGTCCTATGCTCGCCCGTACCGATCCTGTGGAGTCCTATATTCAGCCCGTATCAATCCTGTGGTGTGCCTATACTGATTATGTGGATTCCTATACTCATCCCTTACTAATCCTGTGGAGTGCAATACTCAGCCTATACCGATCCTGTGGAGTCCTATACTAAGCCCGTACCGATCCTGTGCAGTGCTATACTCAGCCTATACTGATCTTGTAGAGTCCTATAATCAGCCCGTACCGATCCTGTGCAGTGCTATACTCAGCCTATACTGATCCTATGAATTCCTATACTCATCCCTTACTGATCTTGTGGAGTGCTATACTCAGCCCATACCGATTCTGTGGAGTCCTATACTCAACCCATACCGATCCTTTGGAGTACTATACTCAGCCCGTACCGATCCTGTGGAGTGCTGTACTCAGCCCGTACCGATCCTGTAGAGTCCTATACTCAGCCTGTACCGATCCGGTGGAGTCCTATTCTCAGCCCGTATCAATCCTGTGGAGTTCTATACTCAGCCTGTATCAATCCTGTGGAGTGCTGTACTCAGCCTATACTGATCCTGTGGATTCCTATACTCATCCCGTACTGATCCTGTGGAGTGCTATACTCAGCCTGTACCGATCCTGTGGAGTCCTATAACCATCCCGTACCGATCCTTTGGAGTCCTATACTCAGTCCATACCGATCCTTTGGAGTCCTATTCTCAGCCCGTACCGATCCTGTGGAGTGCTATATTCAGCCCGAACCGATTCATTATAGTCCTATAACCAGCTTGTATCAATCGTGTGGAATCCTACACTCAGCCTTTTCTGATCCTGTGGAGTGCTATACATAGCCCTCATCGACCCTGAGGAGTCTTGTACTGATCCTGTGGAGTCCTATACTCAGCCCATACTGATCCAATTGAGTCCTATACTCAGCCTGGACCGATCCATTGGAGTCCTATTCTCAGCCTGTACCGATCCCGTGAAGTTCTATATTCCGCCTATACCGATCCTGTGGAGTTCTATACTCAGCCCGTACCGATCCTGTGGAGTAAAATACTCAGCCTGTTCCGATCCTGTGGAGTCCTATTCTCTGCCCGTATTGATTCTGTGAAGTTCTATACTCAGTCTGTACCAACCCTGTGGACTCTTATACTCAACTCGTATCAATCCTGTGGAGTCCTACACTCAGCCCGTACCAACCCTGTAGAGTCCTATACTCTGCCCGTATCAATCCTGTGGCGTGCTATACTCAGCCGGTACCGATCCTGTGGAGTCCTATACTCAGCCCGTACCCCCTCCAGTACTATGTGGTAAGTTTGGGTCCTGTGTGGTACATGTGGGTACCCCTCTGGTACTGTTTGGTAATTGTGGGTAGCCCTCTGGTACTGTTTGGTAATTGTGGGTAGCCCTCTGGTACTGTGTGGTAAGTATGGCTACCACTCTGGTCCTGAATGGTAAGTGTTGGTATCCCACTGGTTCTGAGTAGTGAGGGGTAGGTACCCTTCTGGCACTGTGTGGTAAATGCGGGTTTATTAATTTACTCTCATTCTGTATGGTAAGTGTGGGTACCCCACAGGTACTGTTTGGTAAGTGTGGGGTACCCCCCTCTGGTACGGTGTGGTAAGTGTTGGTACCACTTTGGTGTTGTGTGGAAAGTTTGGAAACCACTCTGGTACTGTGTGGTAAGTGTGGATAGCCCTCTGGTACTGTGTGGTAAATGTTGGTACCCACTCTGGTACTATGTGGCAAGTGTTGCTACCCCTCTGGTACTGTGTGGTAAGTGTTGGTATCCCTCTGGTATGGTTTGGTAAGTATGTGTTGGTACCACTCTAGAACTGAATGGTAGTTGTTGGTTCCCCCCTCTGGTTCTGTGAGCTAAGTGTGTGTACTCCTCTGGTACTCTGTGGTAAGTGTGTGTACCTCTCTGGTACTTTGTGGTAAGTATTGGTACCCCTCTGGTACTATGTGGTAAGTGTATGTACCCCTCTGGTACCGTGTGGTAAGTGTGGGTACCTGTTACGACCCTGGGTTCTTATTTGGAAACCAGAGGTCAATGGGAGTTTGTAAATAATTAATATACATTAATTCATAGGATTGGATTATGTAAGAGGGATAGTTAATTAACAATAACATTTATACTCAGGGGCTTCTCTTACCTCTGACGCATTTTTGTTCCTATCTTCCCTGCCAGACGAAAGACGAATCTTGTTTCTCACAGAGCATTAAGACTCTGTGTTTGTTGATTATTAAATATAATATTGAACTAATTATCAACTATTCTTAGAATTATCAAAGTAACTAGAAATGAATGTCTGAGTAAACTTTGGATGATGGTTGCTGTACGATCAGCCGAGTATCCGTCCGGCAGCAGAGGAGGAGGTAGCAGGGCTCTGGGTCACGCTCTCTTTTTCTGGTTGTTGTTGGGTTAACACTTCCCCTCGTAGGTTCTGTACTCCTCTTCCTTCTCTCTCTCTCACCCTGACCGTATCCTGATTCTCAGTTCTACAAGATAAGTACCTTATAATGTCTACCGATTTCTGGCAAAAGTGTATAGTAGTTTGTGTAGCCTAAGCTAGTGTTTATATTCGTAAGATTACTCTAGGTTGGTGAAACCACCTGTGCTCAAGTTGTACCAGGCTACCTAAAGCCTTTACTAGTGTCCTTATCCAAGTAGTCTTTACCCTAGTTGCAATTGTAAACCTTGCACCCTGTCTATGTGGACCAAGGTGTTTAACTTAAGGTACAGTGGTAAAGATATTTATTGTGTTAATGTATATAGGGGTTATTAGAGGGTTTAATAAATAAGGTATAGGTTAGGAGTTTTCTTTTCATCCTGTTGAAGTGGAGTAGCTAATCTACTACTAGACTGCAAAGTTTATTTTAAAACCAATATTCTGTTTTGCATAGATTTTTCATCGGGGGCCGTGCCTATCTAATCTCCACTATTTTAAGAACTCCGTTGATTATTACTATTGGCCCTCTCAGTACAACTACCTTTTCCCCCCCCATAACAATTTGTTGGCCTGACTGGGATCTGAAATTTATATATATATAAATTGTAAAAATTTAGATTTTTGAGTGTCGAAACTAAAATTCTTACATTCCACAGAATGGTTGTGTGGTAGCCTAGGGTCCAGCTCAACTAGCAAAGGATACTTCTTGCACTGACTGGACATGTAACTGGATCACTTCACGATTGAGGTAAGTGTGGCCTTGTAATAGGGGCCGTGCAAATTTTTATATTTTTTTCTAATTTTTATTTTTATTTTTACTTTTGGCTAGGAGCTAGAATAATTAGTGATGGTGGCTAAATTGCAGGAACTGGCAGATGAACCTTCAGTGGTTGAGATTAAGAAACTAACCAAATCTATCTTAGTATTGTTAGGTAATGAATTTGGTCTTGAGTTAAATGACACTGATAAAAAGTGGACTTTGGTGAATGAAATTTTACAGCATTGCACAACTTTATGCCAGCCCAGCCAAGCTGAAAGTGCTGCTCGTAAGGACAGAGAAGTAGAACTGGGATTAGCGAAAATAAGACTGAAGGAGCAAAGGCTCAAAACTGAGGAGGCAAGAATTAGAGCGGATACAACTGTACCACCACCTGTCGGGGATTCAAACCCCAGGCATTATGATAAAAAGTATAACCTGCCTGAATTTCCAGAACTAGACTCTGAAAGTTTTTTCAACCATTTTCAAAGACTGGCTATGTCCATGAACTGGCCAGAGGAAGAGTGGGTGAAAATCTTGCAGGGGCGGCTTAGAGGTAAAGCCCAAGATATTTTTATAAACATGACTGACAGTGATTGTTTTGATTATAGTAAAGTCAGGGAACGAATTTTGATGGCATATGAAATTATGCCTGAAGCTCACTGCTAGGCTTATCGTAACCTTAAGCCCACACACAACCAACTTCTCACTGAATTTGCTAATGATCAAATAAGATTATTCGAAAAATGGATTCGCTCAGCTAATGCCGAAACAAACGAGGCACTCAGGAATCTAATTTTAATAGTGGGATTTATGACAATATGCCAGAGCCGGTAACATGGTACCTAAGAGAAAGAATGGAGGTAGATACAAGCATTATGGATTTGGCCAAGATGGCAGAAAACTACCAGTTGGCGGGCAAAAGGCCCAATAAAAATAATTATAGCCCACATAGTAACAAACCTTATATCCACTGCCAGTCCAGACCAGCCCATTCTAACCCTGTAACTAATGCACCTTCCTCTTCAGACAACACTAACCAGGTTAAAGTGTCTAATCCCATGGCACTTAAGGATGAACTAAAGGGAAATTCTGTTAGTAATGTCTCTTCTTCCCGATGATACTAGGGTCACTGTAAACGTTCAAACCACCCTACTAGCCGTTGTTGGCAACTGTACCCAGAAAAGAGACCCAATGCTCTTGATGTGACAAGGCTTGAGGCCTTCTGAAGGGTTAGGGAGTAAGACCTCCAGCCCACAGTGGTTGGACCTGCTTACCCCATTCTTATCGAAGGGGAAGCTATTGTCTTTTGAGGGTTATTCCTGGAAGGACGTGGTGATTTTCCGAAACACCGGTGCCATCAAGACTTTAATCTTGGAGAGTGCATTGCAAGGTGCCAACACTCTCGATACTGGAGAGGTAGTACTGGTCGAGGGTGTCACTAGTGATACTCGAGCAGTACCACTCCTTAAGGTTACCCTGGAATCTGATTTCCACAAGGGTGTTTATGCAGTCGCAGTCACTTCTTACCTACCTTTCCCTAATGTTGATGTAATATTGGGTAATGATTTAGCAGGGGATAGAGGAGGGTACTCCAGACTGCCTATAATGTTGCCTACTCCTAAGGTTTCCCTGGATCTACCCGCCACAGAGGATAATGTTGTGTACCCTGTGTGTGCGGTGACCAGGTCTATGGTCCTTAAATGTAAGGGCAGCCCTGTTGTTGCCAAGGTGGTAAATTCCGAGGACACGAGGAACTTTATGAGTGGTGAAAGCCAAGTGGACCTTGCAGACACGTTCATAGCCCGAATCGATGAAGAGGCCGAGGACACTGTGGAGAGCCTTCCATCATCTCGAGAGTAGTGAGGAGGTGGAGGAGAACCCTGTTGAGACTCGGCCAATGGCATCTGACCAAGGCATGGATGGCTCCTTGAGTGAACTGCAGAAGGCCGACCCCAGTCTTGCAGAATGTCACGATGTAGCTCTTTCTAAGGAGGAGATTGTAAATGCAGCAACTGGGTACTACTACGAGGATCAGATTTCAATGAGAAAATGGAGACCACAGAGTTCTCCCTTGTCAAATGAGTTGGAGATAGTCCACAAGGTTATGTTGCCTACCTGCTATAGAGAGAGAGTTTTGGCAGCTGCTCATGATGACCCTATGGGGGACATCAAGGCATTAATATTACCTATCACAAAACTTTTTAATATTTTACTGGCCCAAGCTGAAAAGCGATGTGGCAAAATTTTGTAACTCATGTATTCCCTGTCAGCTTGTTTGGAAACCAAACCAGATACGACCAAAGCTCCTCTAAGGCCTATTGTCGTGCCGCAGGAACCATTTTCTCATGTGGTAATTGACCGTGTTGGTCCATTACCTAGCAATATTTACCTAATAACCATGATATGTATCACGGCCAGTTACCCTGAGGCTTTTGCTGTAAGGAACATCCGAGCAAAGACTGTTGTTGCTCGTGTGTTACAATTTTTTTCTTCTTTTGGACTGCCTTGGGTCGTGCAAACCGACAATGGTACTAATTTTAAGTCTGAGGTTTTTGAACAATTCTGTAAGGACCATGGAATAACTCATAAGGTTTCTAGCCCATACCATCCACAGAGTCAGGGGGTAATTGAGCGGTTCCATCTAACACTAAAGCAGATGTTTAAGACATCGTGCGAGACTTCCCATTGATTTTGGGATGAGAACCTCCTTTATGTTTTGTTCGCTGCTCGAGAAGGGTTACAAAGTTCACTGGGCTGTTCTCCTTTTGAGTTAGTCTTTGGCCATAAGGACCGTGAACCCTTGCAAATGTTACAAGAGAATCTGTTAGGTAACATATCGTCGACCGAAGGTTCGACTTTCTTTGTGCAACACCACCAGAGACTCAGTGACTGCAAGGCGGATACACTCAAATATCTTGGGAAGGCCCAAGAAAGTATGAAAGAACGACACAATGCTAAAACTAAGTTGAGGGTATTTCAGTCTGATGACCCTGTCCTGATATTAAAACCTCGACTGGGTAACAATATGTCCCACAAGTACAAAAGCCCCCTACATTGTGAGAGAAAAGGTTGGGGACCTCACGTACAAAGTAAGGCACTCTGAGAAGCGTAACCAGGTGATGCTTGTACACTTGAACCGTCTGAAGAAGTTCCAGGGCCCCAGGCCTGTCGCACTAACCAATGTTTCCTTTTCCAGTGAGGGGAGGGGATAATGATTCTGGGGACCCAACTAATCTCATTCTCAATAATTCTAGTTCTGTGAATGCTGTGGAAGAGAGACTGTCCCATTTGCAGATGGCCCAGCGTGAAGAGGTGCAGTCGCTACTTGACAAATTCTTAAGTCTGTTCGGGGAGGTCCCGACCCAGACTGATGCCATCTACCATGATGTCAAGTTGACGGACTACACCCCCATTCGTCTTCAACCCTATCGGATGAATCCAGAAAAAAGGTCATCGTGTGGAACGAAGTCGATTTCCTGCTCCAGCACGGTCTCATCCGGGCGAGCCAGGGCTCTTGGTGCTCGCCCTGCCTTTTGGTCCCCAAACCAGACGGCTCCTGGCGATTATGCACCGACTATCGGTGTTAATATTCAAATTGTATGATGGTTGAGATGTAACCAATCACAATCTAGTAAGCCTCTGACGTCATTCTCCACAGAAAGCTGGTACTAGTCGTTCTGGTGACCAGGCAGTATTCTCACAGACCCAGAGTAGGTTGGACCTCGGCTGGCCAGTTATATACTTGGTTCCTTACTCAATAAACAGCAGAGGTGACCATCTGTGTTTCCCTACAAGCCAACAAGCCATTATACATCAAAGAAGGTAACAAATACTGGTAGCAGCATTGGGATCCAGAATTATTTTTCTGGAAACGAAAATTCAAGTGCCCACATCGCCACGTGTTTCCAGCCGCCATCCGCTACTACCACCGCCGCCATGGCCGCCATACTGCCATCCACGCATCAATTATTGTGCTAGTCCGGGGTCCTACCATCAGCCAATACTCTAGGTTGACGATATCAGAAGTATTTGCGAGAACAAAATTTTCGTCAGTGAGGGGAGAGTAATTCGCCGCCAGCATATTTTAATTTCCCGCACCATCTTAGAACCTGTGCCACCACCACAATCGTCACTCAAGCCGACAGCATCAAGCTTTGCCCCTGCTACATCATTTTGCTCTGAACTCCTGCCTAGCAAATCGTGCTTCCTTCGCCATCTTCGTCGTGTCAGCGTTTGTCGTCATGCTCCCAACATCAGTTCCAGTGCAGGGTCCCTGAAGAGCTTCACACACGGCTGCTAGGAGCGCTGCCTGCCACCGCACTAGTTGTAAACAAACACTGCAACGCATCTTCACGACGTTCCTCCTATTTTGGCTACTGGTGATTCTCAAGAATTGAACCCCCATGATAAGTAATTAATAGATGAGACCTCTGTGCCAAGTTCTAAAAAGTGATTTACATAATAATATCCACAACATCGTTTGTATTAACCATTCAGTGACTTGTTAAATATTGGAGCTGGTTCAGTACTCCACACCCACAGTTTCCCTTGAGTGATTTCAACATTCCTGCTTCACACAGTAATTTCCTTGTGCATTGTGTCAATAGTATTATTAGCAAATTCAAAGTTAAGAGAAGTAAGAAATCCTTGTTTTAGTAGCAGTCAAGGATTTGCACAATATTTTTTTTTTTTATTCATAAAGGCCTTAATTTGAAATTTATTCCTTCAACATTTCTCATTATAATTTTTACCATAGCAATTTATATATATACCTGTGTCCAGTTTCTGTACAACATCCATATTTCCTGTATTGCCACTTGTTGTGTTGAATTTTTTTTTTGTCAAAATTGCCATTGCATTTAAGTTTTATAATTAATTTACAGTGCTTAGCCTGGTTTAATTAATTTATATGTCTAATTCCAGCCCTTTTCATACCAGATTGCTGATTTAATTCACAATTTTGCTGGTTTTGCGTTATTTTGTTGCCTAGCCCAGTTTAATAATTTTATTTCTGCCATTTTCTTACATTAGCCAAGTTTGATATTTTTTTTTATTTTTTATTTTTGTGTTTTCTATTTCTGATGCCTGGTGTACTTAATTATAATCTGCGTTCAAACATTACTTTCACGGCTGTGACAATGCCTTCCACTGTTGCAACTTCTGCTGCGTCCAATGGAGCAATTGCTTGTGCTCCTATCCAGAGGTCAACTCAGTATATGGCTAATCCTCTTTTTGCTGGTAAATCCCACTTGCTAGAGTCCGGGTTTAGCAAGATTGAAGAGAAAACCAAGGCCCGTTTTTCTGAGCCTACTGATCCCGAATATTTGGCAATTGCTCAGTCAGCCGTTGACACAACCAGGAGTGATGCACGTATTGTTGTAGACGAGAAAGCTATTGTTAGCCTCCAGTCATGGTCAGAATATAAAGATTTCTTTCGCCTGCGCTTTGTTAATAAAGAAGGCCTCGACCCGTATAGGTTAGTAAAGAAAATTGCAAATGCAACCATGCAGCCTGGTGAATCTTTCAATGTGTTTAAGAGCCGACTCGATCATTATCTATATCCCTTGGAGACCGCCATGCTTAGTTCCTCATGGGTTGATCCCGACAAGACGTTTACTCCTCAGCCCATGGCCAAAATTATTGTATTTGGGAATTTAATTAATTTTGCCCAGAGCACACTAAACCGATCATCGAGCAACAAAATTCTGGAATTAAAAATGAAATTGGTGAAGTGTTTGAGGCTATCAATAATGCCCCCGATAAACTAGCTCCCCGAAGTGCTCAACTGTTGCCCTCCTCTGACACTGTGAATGTAGTAACAAGCCCTCAGCATCCTCCCACAAACTCTCAAAACGCTTGGTCGCAGTACCGTACCTATGTTCGTAGCCCACAGTCAAATTCTCCTCCCAAGTTGCCGAAACGCCATAGCCCAAAGCCATCCACTCCCTCATGTTGGCATTGTGGTAAGAATAACCACCTCGCAAGTGACAGATGGTCCGCTCCTCAATCACCCCCTAGACAATTCTCTTGGTCTCCTTGTCAACTTAATAATTCTAGGCTCCCATATTGCAAATTTCATAAACAAGTCAGTCACCATACTGCAGATTGTTGAGCTAGGCAAAGGACATCCCCACCTCCTAATTCCCACGGTCAGTCTTGGCAAGGTGCACAGCGTCCTAGACATTATCAAAACTCTCGTAATTACAACTCGCAGCCCACCCATAATACAACGTCAAATTATAATACTCGATCACAGAATTCTGGAACTCAAAATGTTCATTCCATGTCGTCGGGAAACTCCCAAAGTCAGCCGCTAACCAATTCAAGTTAGCCAGTCCTAGTGCCCTCCCTGTCTACTCAGTAGCTACCCAAAATAGACTTGGATACTTGACAGAGGAGACATTGACTCTCGACCAGTTGTAGATGATGACAGAACTGCAGTGTATTTGACCCAGACTTCCTAGACAACATAAATCATAAGTAGTAACATGTCCAGTCTCAAGTGATGGTCCTCTTGTCTCAGCCATTGTACATGGTAGAGTTTTAAAAGATTTTGTTGACTCTGGTGCAAAAATTAATATTGTCAAGCCCTTAGCTCTTAGGGATATTGCAAGTAAGCACCCTACTCCAGTAAGAAAGTTACCCATACCTTTTCTAAGTGGTGTTTCAGGAAACACTGTAAATGTTCAGGGAGAAATTGACCTTCCACTCAAGTTAAGTGACATCACAATTTCTATAACCTGTTCGGTTGTTGACTATATCCATTTCCCTGGCGACATTCTCTTAGGCCTTTACACCATGATTGATGAAAATATTGCATTGTTTCCCCATCGTTGAAACATTAGTATCAAAGTCCAGGTCATACCCTTGTGTAGCATGTATCGACAGGGCCATGAGTTCAATCTTCAATCAGACTACGTTAATTTTGTCGACGCCTGACTTGCTAGCATAGGTTTATCAAATCCTTGTAGAAGTAGCATATCCGAGAAAACAGGCACTCCATTGAAGCATCATAGTTGTGCAATTGTTAAGGAGAGTGAGTATCGAGACTTTCTGGAAGGGGACGCCCTAACGGATTCTCGTTGTTTTGCTCGCCTATCAGCTTCCATCTCTGAAATCAGTGGTTTCACAGCTGATACTGATACTGTGCTGCACTCTCATTCTCTCACCAGAATAAGAGTTAAGGTTCAGGGAGTGCCTGAGTTATCGGATGTCATTGCGGAAAGTGATACGAGTAAAGTGAATGGTACGTTTGTTGAACCCTCCTGGCACACAGTGCAGGATGGTACTGTTACATTGTATATTGCAAACACTAGTAATGCCGACATCCATCTCCAGTCTGGTACCCATGTTGTAGATTTTGTCCATTACTCATTACCGGTGCGAGTGGTGGAAGAGGTCTCCATGGATCATACTGTTTGTACTCTCACACCAAGAGAACATGGCTCTCCGCCAGAGGTGCAAGCAGAACACCTTAGTCCTACTGACTTTCCTGACTCTGTGGTTCAGCTTTTGGAAATTCTAAACAGGAAGAGAGCCGTTGTTACTCTACCAGGAGAAAAGTTAGGTCTCACTCTTCTTATTACGCATAAAATTCCTCGAGCAAGGAACTATGCCTATCTATGTACCAGCATATCGTTTACCCCATTCGCAGAGAGCAGAAGCTGACTCAGAGGAAATGTTACAGAGTGACATAATTGAGTCAAGTAATTCGTCATGGAACACTCCATTGATTCTTGTACCAAAGCGAGATGGTACTTGGAGATATGTAATCGATTATCAGAAGCTTAACAGAGTAACTATACCTGATCGTTTCCCACTTCCAATCCTAAATGATTTATTGCAAAGTATAGGTCGGAACAAAGTATTCTCAACGTTAGATTTGTTGCAGGGATTCTGGCAAATCCCCCTTGATGAGGAAAGTAAATAATTGACAGCCCATAGTACTTCCAATGGTCATTTTCATTTCTAAAGAATGTAATTTGGTTTGCGTAGTAGTCCAATAACCTTTTCATGGCTCATGACGAATCTATTTCGTAGATTGATAGGAAGTACTCTTCTAGTTTACCTAGGTGATCTCACAATCATGTCACAAGATGTTCAGACTTATTTCCAGAACCTCGAGAAAGTACTCGCAAAGCTCGCAGGAGCCAATTTAAAAAATAAAACTTGCAAAATGATAATTTTTAAAAGATAAGATTAATTTCCAAGGCCATACAGTTACACCTTCAGGCATTACATTGAATGAATCAAAAATTATTGCTGCCCATGATTTTACAACGCCTCGTACCGCAGAAGCTGTAAGACAGTTCACAGGTTTTGTAGGATTTTATCGTTCGTTTATTGCTGGATTCTCTTTTATAGCCGCTCCACTTTACAAGTTGCAAAGGGAAGATGAACCCTTTGTTTGGGAAGAAGCCCAAGAACAGTCATTCCAAAAACTCAAGGTAGCCTTGATCTCGTCACCTGTCCTTAGGTACCCAGATTTTTCTAAACCTTTTACGTTGGTTACAGATGCTAGTGACATTGGCTTAGGTGCTGCATTACTTCAAACAGGTCACAGAGATCACGCAATAACTTATACAAGCCGTACATTATCTAAAGAAGGGGAAAACTTATAGTGCAACAGAACGTGAAGCGTTAGCTCTTAAACATTTCAGGGAAACAATTTATAATTACCCAGTTCATGTACTTACAGATCACCAACCATTAATTCCTTTGTTCAAAAATAAGAATCCAGTTGGAAAGTTATATTTGGTCACAATTCAAGAGTTCATTCCCACATTTGGGTATATTCCAGGAAACTAAATATTGTTGCTGATGTGCTTTTTTCGACAAGTAGCTGCGATTCAGTTAAATTATCCAGCATTAGACACTACAGTAGTAGAGACGGAACAGAGACAAGACCCCATACGGGCACCCATCATTAAGTTTTTAACCAAGCAAGATACTCGCCCGATTCACAAGCCTCTAGTACCATTGAAAGAGTTAGTGATTTTAGACAATTTGCTGTGTAGAGTAGTAATGCTAGGGACAGCCCCAAGGAAATGTTGTCAGTTAGCTGTTCCAGCTGTCTTGGTACCAACTATGTTAAAAATTATCCATGATGCTCCCACAAGTGCACATCCAGGAAAGGATCTTAAACTCCAACAAGGTCGATTAAAGTATTTTTGGCCAAAAATGACTACGGAGATTTCTCATTATATTGACAGATGTTTAGCCTGCCTACAGCACAAGGGACATGTAGCAGGACCTAACCCAATTCATGTGTACCCAACAACTAAAGCTCCTTGGGAACGAGTATTGATGGATTTGTTGACAAATTTTGCGGAAACCGAAAAATGTAACAAACACTTGCTTGTAATGGTTGCTAATTTTTTCACGGTATTGCGAACTAGTTCCTATCCCAAACAAAACAGCATTCCATGAAGAAATAATTTGTAGATATAGCATGCCTAAAGTCGTTCATTCAGATAATGGTCCAGAATTCAGTAATAGTATTTTCCAACTAACGTGTGATTTATATAACATTAAAAAATGTAGTATTATGCCATATCACTCAGCAAGTAACGGGTTAGAAGAGTAAGTACTAACTCTAGTACTATCTAGAGTACTAACGTAAGTACTAACAGGAAAGTATTAGATGCCTTGAGAGTCACGTTAAATTTTGATAACACCAATTGGGATGAATTTATACCCTTAATTCAGTATGCCATAAATTCTTCGATTAATGTTTCTACAGGTGATACTCCTCATGCTATTCTTTATGGTACAGATAAGATCCTCCCTAATGAATTGGTAAACGTACCTCCTACTCCTTTATATAACGTAGATGATTTTGTTCAAATGAAGCGTAGACAGATGCAACTAGTTTTCAAGAAAAAAGGAGAACACTTGTTAAAGGCAACAGCCGAGTTCACTTGAGCGAGGAATGCAGAGCTAAACCCAATAAGATTACTGTTGGATCTGTAGTAATGGGACTTAACCAACACAGGTCTGGCTATATGTACAAGTTAACTAAGAAATTTTTTGGTCCATATAAGGTAATTGAGCTTATCAAAGGTAACAAGTACAGACTGAAGAATTTGTTATCGGGAGAGAATATAAATGAACATTTAGACCACATGAAGCTAGCCAAAATGACTCTTGACGAGACTGATGAAGATGATGACGAACTTACCCAGACAGATTCTTCTATTGGGACACCACCTCCTTTAATTTATATGATGCTCTATTCAGTAATACTATTACTGAAGGCGATTACCGAAGGTTATTATTTCAACAGGCTATTATTGAAGGTTATTACTAAGGGTTATTTTAACAACAGGCAATTACTTGAAGGTTATTAATAAGGGTAATTTTAATATCCTATTATTATATATTGTTACTGTGAGTTATTATTACAACAGACTTTTATAGTATGTTACTACTGGGGGTTACTATTACATCAAGCTATTATTGTAGGTTATTACTGCAGGTTATTATTACAACAGTCTTATTACTAAGTGTTATTATTGCAACAGGCTAATATTGTACATTTTACTATGGCTTATTATTACAACAGATTTTTAATGTAGATAATTACTACAGGTTATTACTACAACAGTAATACTGTAGAATTTTAGTGAGGTTATAAGGACATGTTATTCCAGCTTGCTGTTTATTGATGTTGATGCTGATTAGTGAGGAGGGTTATTATAACAGGTTATTAGGGAAATTTTAATAAATGTTTCTTAAGTCTGATCATTGACACAGGTTGGTTGTTGTACCTCATTATTATATAGGCTATTAGGACACAGTTATTACGGGAGGATATTAAGGCAGGTTATTAGGGCGAGGAGTTAGGAGGAAGTTGTTATACAGGGTGTTACAACATGTCTTTGTGTTTTATTATTGCTGCAATACATTACGTGCAGAAATAACCTGATGTTATTTCTGTATGTTATTGCACCAGGTTATTATGGAGATTATTAGGGCCGGTTTTTTATGTCAAACTTTTCAAGAAGGTTATTACTTCCGTTTATTACTTATGGTTATTACTGCAGTCATTTGCTGCTATAATTTAATGTTGTTTAATGCAAGTTATAATTGCAGGTTATTTACATACACTAGCTAAGTTAAGACAGTATTCAGGGTGTTACAGCATGTTTGTGTGTTTTTTAATTTGTGCTGGATATTACCTGGATTATCTGTGTTATTTCTGCTTGCTATTACGTTAGGCTATTATGATGTGTTATTACTGTAGGTTATTAAGGCGAATTATTATGGCAAACTTTTGCAAAAAGTTATTTGTTGCTATTCTTTACAGATATTAATTACCTGAGATCACTACGAGCAGTTATTACAACAGGATTATACTGCAGTTTCTTACAGCTTATAATTAAGATAGCTATTTTACTTTATACAAGCTTTTAATATAAATCTCAAATTCACTTATTAAGCTTTAAAATAGACGCAACACGATGCTTCATGATGTCACAATACAATTTGTTTTCATCTTATCGCACTAGGAAAATATTATTCCTTATTCAATAACAAATAAAAATGGGGTACAATAACATATATTTATCTTGAGAAAGATTATTTCAGGAAGTTATTACTGCGAGTTATCATTGAAGGCTGATATTGTAGTAATTATGATAAGCAATTTCTGCAGGCTGTTACACTAAAATATTGCCAAAGGCAAAAACAAAGAATTTTACAAGATATTTTTGCAGATAATTACTGCTGGTTATAACTTACAGTTATTAGGAACCGGTTATAAGGTCTGGCTATGTTCGCAGGTTGTTAGACTCCACAATTCCACAGTATACCTGAGAATGTGACTGCCAGACGAGGGCTTCTACAGGTTACATGAACATGTGGTTGCCAGGTAAACGAACATCACCGTGTACCTGACCTCTTGGTTTACCAGACAAGTAAGTAAGTAATTATCAAAAGAAGGCACCAAACCGGGAAGGCTATGTAGCACCATCATATATGCAAAATAATCAGAGGGCGCTAAATATCACCAAGGATGCCAATACGAGAACAAAAACGCATAAGGCGAACGATATCAAAAGTATCCGAGTCACCAAGAATTCTATTGAGGGACAGGTGACCGCGAGGGGCGGTCGGAAAGCAAGACACACGCTCGTCCTGGAAGTCAGGACATTCAAGAGGACATGCACGACCGTAAGAGGGACAATGCAACTAGGACAATAAGGAGCAGGGCGGCGCTCCATCAAGTGACCATGGGTGAAGCGAGTATGGCCAATACGCAACCTCGCCAGAGCTGTTTCCCACCACCTGTTACGGTGGAAGTAAGTAAGTAATTATCAAAAGAAATCACCACACCGGGAAGGCTATGTAGTACCATCAAATACGCAAAATAATCAGAGGGCGCTAAATATCACCAAGGATGCCAATACAAGAACAAAAACGCATAAGGCGAACGATATCAAAAGTATCCGAGTCACCAAGAATTCTATCGAGGGACAGGTGACCGTGAGGGGCGGTAGGAAAGCAAGACACACGCTCGTCCTGGAAGTCAGGACATTCAAGAAGGACATGCACGACCGTAAGAGGGACAATGCAACTAGGACAATAAGGAGCAGGGCGGCGCTCCATCAAGTGACCATGGGTTAAGCGAGTATGGCCAATACGCAACTTCGCCAGAGCTGTTTCCCACCGCCGGTTACGGTGGAAGGAGGACGGCCACGAGGAAACACAACATTTAAGAGTACGTAGCTTGTTACCAGTAACAGACAACCAAGAAGCCTGCCAACGGGTAAGGACTGAGGAATGGATAACCGGGTAAAAGTCGGAATACGGAATGCCTTTGCGAGAGATGGGACAAGAGCGGACAGCTTCCTTGGCAGCAGCATCCGCACGCTCATTTAAAGACACACCAATATGGCTGGGAACCCAACAAAACTCAACCGACTTAAATTTACTGTGAACGAGAAACAGCCAATGCTGGATCTCGACAACTACTGGATGAACCGGATTAAAGGACCCGAGAGCCATGAGGGCACTACGAGAGTCAACAACAACCACAAAGGAAGACTGACAACGAGAAAGCAGGAGACGAAGAGCATAGAGAATAGCATAAAGTTCCGCTGTAAAGATGCTAGTCTCCGGAGGCAAGCGACACATATAAGTGCGATCAGGAAAAACAACAGAGTAGCCAACACCGTCCGCTGACTTAGACCCATCGGTGAAGACAGAAACGGAGCAGGAGTGAGAAGAAAAGTGCTCGAGGAAAAGGCGTTTTAGAACCGTAGGAGGGATAAAAGCTTTAGTGATACGGGTCAAGGATGTACAAAACCGCGGAAGAGGGACCCTCCACGGGGGCAAAGAAGGAACAACACGAGGAGAAACATCAGAAATACGAACGGAAAGAGAATCCTGTAGGCGAGATAACCGGACAGAAAGAGGGAGGTGGTGAAGAGGAACAGGAACCGCAGGAGGGGTAAAAGTTAAAGCACGACAGAGGCGAGAGGAAGGATGTTGCAAGGACCGCGCAAGATAGCGAAGACAGTAGCGATCACCGCGGTCCTGGAGAGACAGGAAGCCAGTGTCAATATACAAGCTAAGGATGGGAGTCGAACGAAAGGCACCAGAACTGAGGCGCAACCCAGTATGGTGCAAAGCATCAAGACGGCGAAGAGTAGAAGGAGAAGCAGACGAGTAAGCAGGGCAACCATAATCGAGCTTAGACAGGACGAGAGAGGAATGTAAAGCAAGGAGAGTGCGCCTATCTGCCCCCCAAGAAGTATGGGACAAGACCCGAAGAAGGGTAAGGGCCTTAGAGCACTCAACACGGAGGTAAGAGATATGGGGAGACCAAGACAAACGAGTGTCAAGGAATAACCCCAAAAGCATCGCGGAATCTTTGTATTCAAGGGGATGACCATAAAGTGACAAAGAGGGGCGAAGAACAACCCGTTTCCGCGTAAAAGTCATGGCACAAGTCTTAGAAGTAGAGAACTTGAAGCCATGATCTGTGGCCCAAGATGACACGGCATCAATTGCAAGCTGAAGCCGGCGTTGAAGGAGAGGCGAATCATCACCCTGACAACAAAGGGTAAGATCATCGACATAGAGAGCAGAGAAGACACCAGAAGGAAGAGAGGAAAGAAGACCATTGAGGGCAACCAGAAAAAGAGTAGTGCTCAGAACACTACCCTGGGGCACACCTTCGTATTGCTGAAAAGAGGGAGAGAGAGCGGTACCAAGGCGCACCCGAAAGGAACGACGAGAGAGGAAGCTGCGGAGAAACAGAGGGAGATGACCACGAAGGCCAAAAGAATGAAGTTGAGATAGGATATGATAACGCCAAGTGGTGTCGTAAGCCTTTTCCAGGTCAAAAAGGACGGCAACAACGGAGGTCTTCGCAGCAAAAGCAGTACGAATATAGACCTCCAAGTTCACCAGGACATCTGTCGTGATGCGGCACTTGCAGAAACCAAATTGAGAAGGGGAGAGGAGGTGATGGTGTTCCAGGAACCACATCAGACGAACGTTAACCATACGTTCAAAGAGTTTGCAGACGCAACTTGTGAGAGCAATAGGGCGAAAGTCCTTAGGGGAAGTACCCAGAGACCCCGGTTTGCGAACAGGGAGGACAACGGCATCGAGCCAGTCCTCAGGGACTGACGACGACTCCCAGATCCGATTATACAGACTCAGTAAATACTGAGACGTGCTCGGAGGGAGATGGCGAAGCATCTCATAATGAATACCATCGGAGCCCGCCGCCGTAGAACCGCAGAGGGCCAAGGCAGAACGAAGTTCAGAGAGAGAGAAGGGATCATTATAGGGAAGCTGAAGATGAATGCAGATATCTAAAGGACGAGACTCAAGGACAGGTTTACGAAGAAGGAAAGATTGGGGAAGATGAAGACCAGAGCTAACAGAAGAAAAGTGGGAACCCAGTTCGGAAGCGACCTGCAACGGGTCCGCCACAAGAGTTACATGGAGGTGAAGGACCGGTGAAACATCGGGAACGAACTTACCCGCTATCTTGCGGATACGCTTCCAGATCTGGGCCAGAGGGGTTTCGGACGTAATTGTTGAGACATAAGATGCCCAACATTCACGTTTAGCCGTACGGATGGCCCTACGGGCCACCGCACTCGCTTTCCGAAAGAAAAGAAAAGAATCGGTCGTCTGCCTACGGCGGTGCCTCTTCCAGGCTGCACGCTTACAGCGGACAGCCCGAGCACAGTCCGCATTCCACCAGGGAACGCACTTCCGCGGACCCCGAGAGGAAGAGCGAGGAATAGAGCGGAGGGCAGCGTTGAAGACAGTGTCATGAAAAAGAAGGAGAGCTCGAGACAGAGGCAGAAGGGAGAGGTCAGAGAGAGCAGCACTGAGGGTAAATAGGGTCCAGTCCGCCTTAGCAAACTGCCACCTAGGGAAAGAGAGGGAAGGGCGAAAAGAGAAAAAGGAAACAAGGATGGGGAAATGATCACTTCCATGGAGGTCATCAAGAACCTGCCACGTGAAATCTAAGTAAAGAGAAGAAGAGCAGAGAGAAAGATCAAGACAAGAAAGGGTGCGAGTCCGAGAGTCCAAATGAGTGGGCTCACCAGAATTCAGAAGAGACAGGGAAGAAGAGAGGAGAAACGGCTCAAGGAGGCGACCCCGGGTATTCGACAGAACGTCACCCCAAAGGGAATGACGACAATTGAAGTCACCCAGTAGGAGCACAGGTTCCGGCAAGGAGTCTAGGTGTTTCAAATCAGGAAGAGAGAGCGGGACACTCGGGGGGAGATAAATGGAACAAACTGTGTACCATTTCCCCACAAAGATACGAGCAGCAGAACAATGGAGAGGCGAAGGAAAAAGTAAAGGAACAAAGGGAACATCAGCACGAATCAAGAGAGCAGAAGAATTAGAAGCCCCAGCAATGGCTGGGGGGGGGGAAGAGAAAGGAATAGCCACGAAAACGACCAGGACGAGCACCAAGCATTGGCTCCTGGAGACAGACACAAAGGGGCGAAATCCGCGAAATCAGAAGTTGGAGTTCGAGGAAATTGGCGTAATAACCTCGAACGTTCCATTGAAGAATGGACAACGACGAGAAGAGAAAGGACAAAACCAGAGAACAAGGAAGAAACCAAGGCGAAAGAGCAACAGAGCACGTTAAAGAATATCAGGGTCGGGATCAGGGTCAGCAAAGTCAGGGTTAGGGGGCATGGGTAAACTGAGCAAAGACGGAGGGAAGGAAACGGGAGAACAGATCAGAGGGGGGCGGGCGGGGTCCGGAGGAGGAAGAGGAGGAGACAACGGAGAGGAGCAGTCAAAGACAGCAGCAGGAAGAGGGGGAGTAGAAAGAGGGGAGCGCACCCCAGCAAGAGCAGCAACCGAAAGGGAAGCAGGGGCCAAAGAAACCTCCATAGCAGAAACAGGGGGCGCAACCACTGAAACGGCAGGGGAAGGAGCAACAGAACCAGACGTAGGAGCTGAGGAAGAAAGCGAAGCCTTCTTACCCGCCGGGGAAGAGGAAGCAGAGGAGCCAGTTTTACGCTTCTGACTTAAAGAGACCGGTGTCCCAGCAACTACGTACCGGGCAACGGATTCCAGTGTCTCAACAGGAGAAGCCGAACGAGAGCACACACGACGGCCGCTAGGAGAGCGATGGACATCCGCCCGCACCGACAGGCGGTGGGGAGAGCCGATAGATGGAGGAAGAGGATGGAAAGGAGGATCGGAGGGGGACGAGGAAGAAGACACAGGAGACACGACAGACCGGGTAGAAGGAAGGGGAACCCCGGACAGAGGACCAGGAGGATCCTTCGGGAGAGAACCCAAAGGAACAGAGGAGGGGGCAGTGGGCGCATCAGGGTCCAAGGCCCGGAAACGGTTGTGAGTCTGAGGAAGGCGGGAAGGACGAGGAGAGGAAGAGCGCAACACGCGAGCATAAGAGATATTAGCATAAGGCGGGAGCCGACGAACCTGGCGTCTCGCCTCAGGAAAGGATAAACGCTCCCGGTGCTTCAAGTTGAGGACGGCTGCCTCAAACTTGAAATGGACACACGCACGAGAGAAGGTAGGATGGGCCTCACCGCAGTTGAGGCAACGAGCCTGGGGAGAAGTGCACTCCGACTTAGAGTGACCTTCGCCACCACACAAAGGACAGAGAGAGACAGTCCCGGAGCAGCGGAGGGCACCATGCCCAAACCTCCAGCACTTGTTGCAGAGCCGAGGAGAAGGAATGTACTCCTGGACAGAGCACCTGGCACCAGCAAGAATGACAGAGGGTGGAAGGGTCCTACCATCAAAGGTAATCTTAACAACCCAGAGGGGTTGACGGCGACTACCACGAGGGGGACGAGTAAACGTGTCCACCTGGAGAATAGAATGGCCCTGGGCAGCAAGGATATGTCGAATATCGTCGTGGCAGTCGCGCAGGTCCCGAACACCGGTCGCAACATGGGGCGGGAGCAAAATAGTGCCAACACTAGCATTCAACTGAGCGTTCTTCGAGACCCGAACAGGGGTCTCGGCAAGGCAGGATAACGCAGCCAAGCGGGAAGCAGCATCCTGAGAAGGAGCTGCAACGACACGTGTACCGAGACGAGTGGGGTTGAAAGTAATGGAGGCATCCACGGAATCAACGAGATGTCGATGGAGGGAGCAATTGTCAGGAGGCGCAGAATCAAGAGGGAGGAGATCAAAATATTTGGCCCACGACGCGGGACCAAACAAGGCTTGATAGGTAGCAGAACTGGAAGGAATCGAGCGAGGGCGGCCGTGACGAGGACGGCAGTGAGAACCCCCAGAGAGAGAGGGGTTAAAAGGCGCAGAAGTTCAACTAGAGAAGGAGCCGCGCCAGGGGACGAGGTAGTCACCACTGGGGGCTTGGGGCTCGACCCAACCACAGAGGAGGGAGGGGAGCCAGGGGAAGGAGTCAGAGAGGCCAAAGGAAGAGCAAGGTCGGGGCCCAGTGCAGTGGAGGCTACAGAGCCCGGTCTTCCAATACGGACCGACTCGGGGGCTTGGTCGCCCACCCCACGAGCCTGAGAAGGTACACCAGAAGCAGCCGAAACAGGGGTTATCATCATGACGAAAAAAGAATTCATTCACGAATGTGCCCCCACACCCACCATGGAGCCACAATTAGAGGCAGGACACCCAACAAGAAGCTATCGCCGATCTTGCCGGGGCCTCCTAGGGGTGCGTCGTGAGTATACGCCCCACAAACGTCACCTTAAGAAACCGACAGTCCGTCGAGATCGGGTTCAGTGACGAAAGGGGGATTGACAATAAAAGGTTCCCCTCGCTCTCGACGTCGGGTACTACAGTTCTACGGGTGCAAGAGTATGCCTCCTCAAGCACCCGGGCGTCAAAATAGAAGAAGCCCAAGGGAAGAACCAGAACGAGCAAAAGATCGGCAGGAAACGGCAAGCAGATAGGAGAAGAGGTGGGAGAAAAACGAAACAGAAGGAAAAGGAAAAGATGCCCAGCAGAATTGGAGAGGACGGCAGCAGGAGCACAAGGCTAGAAAAGGTCAGAGGACTGTCCCAAGGAGCATCACACTCCGGCAGCCGTCCACTAAGGTTTACCAGACAAGCAGCTCCACAATATTGAGAACAGTAGTGTAAAGTACGCCTAGAACCGCGCGCACCACCTGCCCAGGTGGCTCTATAGAGTCAGCTGGGCAGGTGGTGCGCAGGTGTCTAGTCACACAGGGTTTTGGGGGGAATTTCCCGGAAGTTTGGCGCGTGTGAGCGTCCGGTGTTAGGGTATGTGGTCAGGAAAGAGGGGAGGTCATGTTGTTGGGTGGCAGGTGGTGTGCGTCGTCGTAGTCGCAGCGCGTCACTCTAGTCACAAAGGGTTTGGGGGGAATTTCCCGGATGTTATGACGCGTGGCATCCGGCCAGGTGTCACTTGAGAGAGTGTCATGTTGGGGTTGGAAGCTAAGTGGTTGGTATGCAGTCATGTAGGGAGGAAGAGGAGGAGTGTAGGTTATGTTGTGAAGGAAGGGAGGAGCCCCAATACCTGAGAGGATATCAATGACGTCCATTAGTTCTCCCCCTACATGGGCAGGAAGTGTTGAGGGGAGCGTGAGAGACCAGGGTCTTAAGACTGGAGGGGGAGAAGGAGGGGAAAGGGAGGTAACAGCTGGCAGTGGGTTTGTGTGTGAAAGTAGTCATTATTTTTTCTTAAAGAATGACAGTTTTATGTACCCTCCCTGCTTCCAGAGCGCTAAGGATATGTGGGCTATACCTACCACATAGCTATGAGGAGTGACACCATATGTCCACATGGGTTACCTCTTCAAAGGCTGAGGCCTAACTGTTGCGAATGTCATCATCAACCTCTAACATAGTCAGTCAGTCATGCCGCCCCCCTTCCCCCCCCCCTCCATCCACATAGCAGGACATACCACATACCAACACCACCACCACCACACTGCTGGGAGTGACAGCAATATGGCATACCATACTCTCTCCTGACAGAGCTCACACGGCACATATCATTGAGTGTGACAATGTTCTTTCTCAAAGGTGAGCCTTGAGCGCAATATACAAATTCCAAAATGCAGTCCTGGGAGTTTGACACACATTGATTAACAAGCTATCTGATTATTTATACATCTCTCTCTCTACATTATATGCGGGGTTCAACCCGTTCTCGCAAATTTAATAAGTCAATATTGACTTATTAGATATGTGCATAAGTGGCATACTTAACATAATAGTTTCCCTTGAAAAGCTTCATAGAAAACACCGACCTTACCTAACCTTCTTAGTATGTTAAGGGGGCGATAGTTAGGGTTCATAAAAGTTGTTCTAGTGCAATGAAAATTTATTGACGTGTTACACGTGAAGAGGGCTGCAAGTGGTCCAAGTTTCAGCATCGCAGCCTAAATAGAGAGGGAGAAAAAAAAAAACTTTTTTTAACCATTTTTTTACATGTTTTAAAGTTGATATAACAAATACAAATATCAACTGATATTATTTCTATGATACTCAGCTATCACAATACTATATAATAAAGGTTGTCTAGTGGCATTATTATCCCAAACCTATTTAGTGCAATAATACAAATTTTCAAAGTTCACCCAAAAAATTATGCAACAAAATGATGTTTATAAATATATATAAAATCAATAAATGATCTTAGGGGAAATATATAACTTGAGTTTTTAGAGGCACAGACTCTACATATAATGTGCAAGTTCCATGTAAATTGAATAATAAATAAAAAAGTTATTCAACCATATAGTTGCAAATTAGTTACCTGTAAAAAAATGAAGGTCAAAGTTCAGCCACCTTTGGCTGAGGTTGATGAACTACCAATTTCAATCAAAATTACCACCCTTGTAGATTGGCATTCCTTCAGTAAGGTGTGTAAGTTCCATGAAGATCGCCTGATAAAAAAAAAAAAAAAAAATTATTAAAAAAAAAAAATAAAAAAAAAAAATAAAAAAAAATAAAAAAAAAGACAGCAGCTTTATATTTACAATTATTTATGATATAGTATCAAGATATAAAACATAATACATACTAACCTAATATAATTGGTTTGAAATATGCAACATCTTGCAACATCAAGAGGGAGAACGTCTTGAGTTGCAGGTTAAAGATCTTGAGTGGCAGGTGCCGCAGGTGGTGTGGCAGGTGCCGCAGGTGGTGTGGCAGGTGCAGCAGGAGGTGTGGCAGGTGCCACAAAGGTGTGGCACGTGCCACAGGAGGTGTGGGTGCCTGGGTGTGAGGCGAGGTAGTGTGTTGTGGGGGCGGGAGGCTGCCCTCTCTCTTCACTCAAGGGAACTCTTGTTTTGCCTCAGTGTGGCTTTACGCTCCTTCTTTACTTGGCTAACGCGTAGAGCTCTTGCCTTTAGAGCTTTCTTCTTGTCCGATACTATATCCATTGTGCAGTATATGCAAGAAAATACGATCTGTGCGAGCGCGTCAGGCATGCGACTGCCGGCACAGACACTGAGAGGGTGACTAAGCCAGAGTAATCGGATTATAGCCCCTCCCTCTCACAGAAGACAGTTGCCAGCGAGTGTGTTTATAATTTGTATATGCATAACAAGATATTCTCCACTCTATTGCGAAATACTAGACGCTTACAACGTATGACGCATCACCCTACGGCGCACCCGAGCCGCGAGGACCAGATTTCGGGCAATTGCGGCTGGAAAATTTGCTCTAATTACGTTATTTATTATCATAACATTAAACGGTTTGCACCACGGTGTTGCCAGAACGTTGTAGTATTTTTATAAATTTTTCGTGTTTGGCCGAATTTTTTCGGCCAAACAATTATAACGCCACCTTAAGATAAGCATCTTATTGCTTCGTAATTACAATTATTACCTAACCTATGCCTATAATAGGTTAAGTAACAATTGTAATTACGAAGCAAAAAGATGCTTATTTTAACATACTAAGTAGGTTAGGTACGGTCGGTGTTTTCTATGAAGCTTTTCAAGGGAAGCTATTATGTCTAGTATGTCACCTATGCACGCAACTAATAAGTCAATATTGGCTTATTAAATTTGCGAGAACGGGTTGGCGGGGTTACATAGTGTGTCAAGAACTACCTACGTGATGCTAAACAGTCCAATCTCACACAAGACAGTCATATGGGCAGTAAAGGCTTGCAGAGACGCATAAAGGAGTCCAGGACTGAACCCCAACAATTCATTTTTAGCTAAGCAAGTTACAATCATGACGAGCTAGTTACAAATTTCAATATAAGTCAATACATCATCACGGAGACGCGATCTCTACCTACAATTGTTTTTCTTAACTGTGATCATTGAAATGTATGCATGTTTACTCAATCTCCATCACCTCTTCTTCCTACAGCCATTACTGTTGTGCAGAGCTTGTATCACACAACGGCGTTATCATAGCAAGTCAATGTCATAGAATGTTCAAGACTCCTGAATGAATGAACCGGCAGTCCATCTCGGTAAGGTCTAACCTTTGCGGCGGTTTGAGACGTTGTGAGATAGACAAGGTAATGGGACGGCCTTACCCTCTCCCCATCCACCCCCACCAAACCCCTACCCCTACCACCCCCCTCCATGCCCAAACCAAGTATCACTGCACCCTTCCCAGACCAGATGTTCTGTGCAAAGCCTTAGTATCATCATTCTTTGCTCAAATAACATTTTTTTTTAAGAATATCCAGACATAAGCTGGTCTTCAATCTTATTATTATAACAAATCATAATTTGTTGTAAACACAACTGCGTGGGATATACATAGCAGTCAGTGGTTTCTCTCTCTCTCTCTCTCTCTCTCTCTCTCTCTCTCTCTCTCTCTCTCTCTCTCTCTCTCTCTCTCTCTCTCTCTCTCTCTCTCTCTCTCTCTCTCTCTCTCTCTCTCTCTCTCTCTCTCTCTCTCTCCAGATCATTTAATAGTTGGGGAAAGTAACATCATCTCCTTTCTCCTGCTACCGCTGTTCACGTATCTTTCTCCATTTCACTTAGACTGACAGCGCACCAGAGGATGGACGACTAATGTCAATTTTCGAGCCCCCATCACTCACACCTTTACAACCTTGTAAGGTAACACGACCAACATGATGACATCGTTCTTTGCTCAAATATCATTAATGTAACATGATCAATATACTAACTTCGTTCTTTGCCCAAATAACATTTTAAGAGTAACGAGCAAATTTCTGTCCGATGTCTGAATAATGAAATGTAAACCATGTTTAGCCATTACATCCAAACACAATAAAATATTACCACAAGCTTGTTTAGTTCTTGTATCACATAACGTAACGTAGCGTTTATTCAACAACTGATAGACATAGCATAATATAGCTTCATATTCACAGTGGTAAAACAAACATACACATCACGGTCAGTCCTCGCTTTACCTCAAACACGCCGTTCATTCTCTCTCCATTAGGCGAGTAATGTTCCTCACATACAATACTCCATCTTCATTACATCTCTTACCATATAAATATTGGCGTCTACCCGTTTTAGCCCTCTGTAACACAATGTAACGTAACGCAAATCAACTTTTTGCAGTCCAAAATGTCATTTTGAAACGGAAAGTGAGGGTTAGTCCATCTCCATTACATCTCTTGCCATATAAATAATTGGTGTCTACCAGTTTTAGACCCTGTAACACATTGTAACGTAACGAGGAAATCGTCATCATCATCATCATCTTATTTCTACAGACCAAATATCGTTTTTAAATGAAAGTATGACTTAGTCCATCTTCATTACATCTCTCACCATATGAAATATTGGCCTCTACCAGTTTTAGCCCTCTGTAACACAATGCAACGTAACGTAACGTAACGCAAATCAACATTTTTTTGCAGTCCGAAATATCATTTTTTAATGAAAGTATGACTTAGTCCATCTCCATTACATCTCTTACCATATAAATATTGGCGTCTATCAGTTTTAGCCCTATGTAACACAATGCAACGTAACGTAACGTAAGGCAAATCAACTTTTTGCAGTCCAAAATGTCATTTTTTTTAAATGAAAGTATGACTTAGTCCATCTCTTACCATATAAATATTGGCCTCTACCCGTTTTAGCCCTCTGTAACACAATGTAACGTAACGTAACGCAAATCAACTTTTACAATCCAAAATGTCATTTTTAAATGAAAGTATGAGTTAGCCCATCTCCATTACATCTCTTACCATATAAATATGGACCTCTGCCAGTTTTAGCCCTCTAACACAATGTAACGTAACGTAACGTAACGCAAATCAACTTTTGCAGTCCAAAATGACATTTTTAAATAAAAGTACGACTTAGTCCATCTCCATTACATCTCCTTCCATATGAATATTACGGACTACCAGTTTTAGCCCTCTGTAACACAATGTAACGTAACGTGGAAAATCATCTTTGTCGGATGACCAAATAACATTTTTGAAAATGACATCCATGTTTAGCCATTACATCCAAACACAAGAAAAATATTACCACTTTTCTTGAGAAACTTATATGCGGAGATCATATCTCTAGACTCCACACAATAAGCCACACATCACACATCTTCTGTTTTCAAATCGCAGCTCGCATCTAATTTAATGTTATTTTTTTTTTGCAGAAACTATGTTTTGAGAATATGCTCAATGTCGGCAATTACTATTCGTATCATCAAACTCCTTTCAGTCAACAAAAACAAGCAGAGGTGTCGCATAAACCACTAAAGATTTGATGTATGCAAGGTACATCATTTTTGACAATTCTGTCGCCGACTCACCTTAGCGAGATGACTGCACGCAACAGTACCCGAGCACTCCTAATAATTTTATTCAAGCACTGTTAACATAGCATAATGTAAGATTTTTTTCACATTTCATATCGCGTGTGTAGATTAGAGAGAGAAAGCAAACATAGCTTGCAGCTAGTCAAAACTTATCATAACAGATATGATTTCACAGAGTTTTCAACCTTTGCCAGTTTTTCAATGTTTTCTCTTCACTCGTGCTAAGTGAGTCAGACAAAATGTGACATTTCATTTCATTATTACCCAGGCAATATGCTATTAGCTAGATAGTCAAAACATATAACAAGCATTATTTCACAGGAATTTTTTTCTAGCAAATATGATTCCTTTAAGCAGTTCAACACATCAAACACCAGCAGTCCGCAAATTCCCTTTAGTCAATAAACATCTTTTACAGTATTTCTTGACTAAAATAGCACTCCAAAACATAAGTGGTCATTTTTATTCTCACTGTCACACTATAGTCAATAATTTGTTTCGCAGAGTGACAAGTTATGCCTAGTGACGAGATTTCACGGTGAGCATAGTTTAAGAGAGTTCACACTGTATTAATTACGGTCATGGATATCTTATGTTATGTTTATGAAGATCATTACTTCTTATTTTTAACATTTTTTCTTACCACACAGCTTTTCCGTCTTCTCATATTCTTTTTCAAATAAAGTTCGCATACTGTTTTCCAGTAGATTGGCTTCACATTACATATATTAATCAATTTTCAAATTCAGTTCAGTTTCTTTTCAATATCACAGCTTTGTTGTCCCCCTGCCAGTATCTAGTTCAAGACCTCTTATTATCATTGTCATTAATACTGCTATCATCAACCATGTATTGGATGTCTCAGACATTCAGTTAACAACTTTTTTTTTTTTTTTTTTGAGATATATACAAGAGTTGTTACATTCTTGTACAGCCACTAGTACGCGTAGCGTTTCGGGCAAGTCCTTAATCCTATGGTCCCTGGAATACGATCCCCTGCCGCGAAGAATCGTTTTTTCATCCAAATACACATTTTACTGTTGCGTTAAACAGAGGCTACAGTTAAGGAATTGCGCCCAGTAAATCCTCCCCGGCCAGGATACGAACCCATGACATAGCGCTCGCGGAACGCCAGGCGAGTGTCTTACCACTACACCACGGAGACTGCATGCCACAATAAGCCACACATTAAACTTAGTGTTTAATGAACGCGAGAATCACTTGACGTGTGCTCATTTTAGTTTAGTTTAAAGTTTTCCATCTTGAATTAATACTACTATCACCAACTATGTATTGGATAGCTCAGACATTCAGTTAACATCTCATTAAGTGAAAATCACTTCATGCGAGCTCATTTTTAGTTTAGGATAAGGTTTTTTCCATCGTGAAATACTATTATCATTAACCAGGTATTGGGTAGCTCTACCATTCAGTTTACATCTCAGTAACTGTTTACTGAACATTGTTATCCCTCCATGCGACCTCATTTTTTAGTTTAAAGTTTCTCCATCGTAAAAAATAAAATATTACTATCACCAGCCATGTATTGGGTGGGTCAACCATTCAGTTTACAACTCAGTAACAGTTTACTGAACATAGATATCCCTCCATGTGACCTCATTTTTTTAGTTTAAAGTTTCTCCATCGTTAAAAATAAAATATTACTATCACCAGCCATGTATTGGATGGCTCAACCATTCAGTTTACATTTCAGTAACTGTTTACTGAACATTGTTATCCCTCCATGCGACCTCATTTTTTAGTTTAAAGTTTCTCCATCGTAAATAAAAAATAAAATATTACTATCACAAACCTCATATTGACCGGCTACAGCATTCAGTTTACAACTCAGTAAGTGTTTACTGAATGCAAAATCGCTACATGTGTGGTCATTTAGTGTAAAGTTTCTCAATCTTAAAATATTGCTATCATCATCAACCATGCATTGACCGGCTCCAGCATTCAGTTTACAACTCAGTAAGTGTTTACTAAATGCAAAATCGCTACATGTGTGGTCATTTAGTGTAAAGTTTCTAAATCTTAAAATATTACTATCATCATCAACTATGCATTGCCTTGCTTAGTCTTTCAGTTTACAACTCAGTGAGTGTTAACTGAACGTGGAAATTATCACGTGTGAGCTTTTAGTTTAGTTATAAGTTTCACATTCAATTAAATACTATCATCAACCCCGTATTGGGCTGTCGGGCATTTAGTTATCCACTCGGCGAGTGTTTACTGAACGTCGAAATCATTCCCTGTGTGGCCATTTTTTACTTGAACCCGTCTCCACTCCAAACCAGTCAGGACCTGCGGTCCTGACTCGGACCGCAGGTCCGGTTTGGAGTGGAGACGGGTTCAAGTTAAAAATGGCCACACAGGAAATGATTTCGAATGATAACATTGTTATCCCTCCATGCGACCTCAATTTTTAGTTTAAAGTTTCTCCATCGTAAATAAAAAATAAAATATTACTATCACAAACATCCGATTTTGCAGCCACCGGATGCCACGGTGGCTGTCAGGTCAGCTCTACAGTATACATGACCAGGTGACTGTCAGGTCAGCTCTACAGTATACATGACCAGGTGGCTGTCAGGTCAGCTCTACAGTATACATGACCAGGTGGCTGTCAGGTAAGCTCTACAGTATACATGACCATGTGGCTGTCAGGTCAGCTCTACAGTATACATGACCACGTGGCTGTCAGGTCAGCTCTACAGTATACATGACCACGTGGTAAGCGAGCTACAAAGTATACATGATCACGTTATATCTACAGTGCAACCGTTGATTAATGCCAACATAAGTAAACACAGTGGTGACCTCTGATGACCCAGAGGTCATAAAAGTCTTGACAGGAGTCAACGTTTTCATTCTTAAAATAACAGGAGTCTTGAATTAAGACTTTTCTGATAAGTACTTGAGGGCAGTTTTCACTCCTTAATGGTTATCACTTCCTTCAGATAAAGGTTCTTAGTGTTACTTAGTGTTGAGGTGAAGCTCTATATACAACCTGTCCTCCAAATAGAATGTCGCATTTTGACGTATACTCTATCTAAGGCATTTTTGACGAACTAGAAAATGATAGCGGCTCCCGAAATTTTCCTACTATCCCGTTTCTGTTTAGGGCCCTTTGCTAGGTTAATGGGAATTCAGTACAACAGATTCTTGACGTTGGAAAACCTTAGGAGGACGGGCTGCTATATAATGCTTTGTGAGTCTTGACTAATGAGAGTCACGGTCAGTGTCTGGGGTCACCCGCTGGGGTCACGACGGTCCTCAGGTTGACCCCATATAATCAAAGCTCTTCCTTTTTCCTTAAGTCAACACTTTAATATAATTTTCCAAAACACGTAATAAATTCAGCAACCGAACTTGTTGAATAAAGTCCTGAACAGCAGATGAAACAGTCACCTCAGAAGTTTAGCTTCAGTAACAATTAAAAGGGAATAAGAATCAAAGATATAACTGGGGGTTTAAATAAAACTTTATATATAAAGTCCACTACGGGCTCACCATAGCCTGTGCTACTTGGAACTTTTTTGTTCTTAGTAGATGAATCTCAAACAACAACAGATACTTAATATAATATTTTACTGCGAAATTTCTATGGTTTATTATAACAACAGGTTATTATTGAAGGTTATTAATACAACAGGTTATTATTGAAGGTTATTATAGCAACAGGCTATTATTGAAGGTTATTAGTACAACAGGTTATTATTGTTGAAGGCTATTATAACCGGCTATTAGTTTTTATTATTACTGCAAGTTATTATTACAACAGGCTATTATTGAGGGTTATTATTACAACAGGCTATTATTGAAGGTTATTATAACAACAGGCTATTATTGAAGGTTATTATAACAACAGGCTATTATTGAAGGTTATTATAACAGGTTATTATTTTAGATTATTACTGCAGGTTATTATTACAACAGGCTATTATTGTATGTTATCACTGCAGGTTATTATTACAACAGGTTATTATTGTATGTTATCACTGCAGGTTATTACAACAGGTTATTATTGTATGTTATCACTGTAGGTTATTATTACAACATGCCATTATTGTATGTTATCACTGCAGGTTATTATTACAACAGGTTATTATTGCATGTTACTACTGCAGGTTATTATTACAACAGGCTATTATTGAATGATAATACGGGTTATTTCAACAGGTAAATATTGTAGGTTATTACTGAAAGCTATTATTACAACAGGCTTTTGCTGTAGGTTATTACCGCAAGTTACTATCACAATAGGCTCTTAGCCTGTTGAGATAATAACTTGCCTCCATCACAACAGAAGGGTTTTTGTGTCGGTTATAGGGCAGGTTATTATTCCGGCTTGCTGTTTATTGATATTGATGCCAAATAGTGTGGCGGATTATAATAACAATTTACAAGGGAAGTTTTAACAACTGGTTGTTAAGACTGATCATTTACACAAGTTGGTTGTTGTGGCTGGTAATTACACCAGGCTATTAGGAAAAAATTAATTCGGAAAGTTATTACCTGAGGATATTGAGACAGGTTATTCGGGCACAGAGTTATGAGGAAGTTGTTATTTAAGGTGTTACAGCATGATTTTGTGTTTTATTATTTCTGCAAGATATTATGTGCAGCAATATCTTTGATGTTAAATATGCATGTTATTGCATCAGGTTATTATTGTGTGTTATTACTGGAGATCATTAGGACGAGTAAATATGTAAAACTTTTGCAGATGATTATTACTTTGTTATTATTTCCAGTTATTGCTGATCTTCTTTACAGTTGGTTATTAACTGAGATCACTACGAGCGGTTATTTCAGCAGGATAATACTACAGTGTCTTATGGCTGGTAATTAAGATTGGTTATTTTTCTTCATTCAAATTATTAATAAAAATTTTAACACATAATTTATATACCCCACCTGAGTTGTATAAATTACTAGGTTGAGGATTTTATTAATCAGGAAGAGTCATGGCCAGTGTGTGGGGTCACCCGCTGGGGTCACGATGGTCCTCAGGTCAGTGTGTGGGGTC